>NC_090175.1:26423983-26661483 GCF_024679245.1 Pseudorasbora parva
CATTTTTTCTAGAAGCGCAAATGTGAGGTCAGGCACTGATGTTGGACGAGAAGGCCTGGCTCACAGTCTCCGCTTTAATTCATCCCTAAGGTGTTCTGTCGAGTTGAGTTCAGGACTGCCAAGTTCCTCCACACCAAACTTGCCCATCCATGTCTTTATTGACCTTGTTTTGTGCACTGGTGCGCAGTAATGTTGGAACAGGGAGGTGCAATCCCCAAACATTTCCCACAAAGTTGGGAGCTTGAAATTGTCCAAAATGTATTGGTATACTGAAGCATTAAGAGTTTATTTCAGTGGAACTAAGGGGCCAAGCCCGACCCCTGAAAAACAACCTCACACTATAGCCCCCCAACCCCCCCCCCCCCCCCCCCCCCCCCCCTCCACTAAACTTTACAAGTGGTACAATGCAGTCAGATAACTAGTTATCCCAGCAACCGCCATACCCAGATTCATCCATCGGATTGCCAAACAGAGAAGCATCATTTGTCACTCAGAGAACACGTCTCATATGCTCTAGAGTCTAGCAGTGATGTGCTTTACACCATTGTATCTGCCTTGCATTGCAATTTGTGATATAAGGCTTGAATGTAGCTGCTCGGTCATGGAAACCCATGCCATGAAGCTCTCTATGAACTGTTCTTGAGCTAATCTGAAGACCACACACATTTTGGAGGTCTGTAGCTATTGACTGAAAGAAAGTTAGCCACTTCTGTGCACTGTGCAACTCCGCATGCGATGACATTGTTCTGTGATTTTATGTGGCCTACCACTTCATGGCTGAGTTTCTGTTTTTCCCAATTGCTTTCACTTTGTTATAATACCACTCAGTGTTCGAACTATACCGTGGCCTTTGGGGGAGCCCACTTTTCGGGGTGTGTGTGTGTGGGGGGGGGGGGGGTGCGCGTGGAAGAGAGGACGTGTATATTCCTTCACACACAGACAAACGGGTCAATCTATTGCTCAATGCATTGCGGAGACTCTTAATATACAATTGACAATCATTGAAGAGCATCTTTGATTTTAATGAAGGAAGAAAAAAAACAAGAATTGATAGGTCAAAAAGCCCACAAATAGTCTAATAAACAAAGCATCCGACTGTCTTTGAGTTCACATGAATGGTTAAAGTTACTCGTCAGGCTACAGAAGAAAACCATAATTCCTCCATTCAGCTAACGTTAGTCTTATTAGGACATTGATAGTCGCGCAGACCTATATCAACCCAGCCGCTACACATAATTGGGGATAACATGCCTTAACACAGAATCGACCACAGAGGCTTGGGGTCAGCTTCCTTTGCTGTTCTTCCAGAAATCCAAGATCAAGAAGTGGATATTCGTTTTTGTTTTTTCTACGAATCTTTGCGTTGACATGCACTAAACATGAGTGGAATTAGCACCGCAGCGCCACCACAGCTTGATGGTCATGACAAGAACAGCATGTATAGTTATCTTTATTGAAGTGAATTAGATTTAAATTGCCGTCATGCATGAATTAATTATATATTTTTAGAAACGTTACATATAATTATCCACGATGATCACATTACAGAACACTGAAATTTCACCTCAAAATAACACAGTGTCAATATTTTTGAGACCCCCCAAAATTTTTCAAATCACGTTTTCAGGGGAGCCCATGTCTTATTTAGGGGAGCCGAGCTCCCCCTAGCTCCCCCGTAGTTCGCACCCTGATACCACTGACAGTTGACCGTAGAATATTTAGTAGTGAGGAAATTTCACAAATTGACTTTTTGCTCAGGTGGCAACCAATCACGGTACCACACTTGAATTCACTGAGCACCTGAGAGTGACCCATTCTTTCACTAATGTCTGTAGAAGAAGTGTGCATGCCTTGGTTCTTGATTTTATACACATGTGGTGGCCATGGAGGTGATTGGAGCACCTGAATTCATACGTTTGGCAATAGTGTAGGTTGTGGTGTCCTTCTATAACTAGAAGGGGGGAAAAAAACAAGCAAACATTATGCAGTCTTGATTCATCTCAGAGAGTCTCTCTGAATCAACTCTACTTCCTTTAAAAGTATTGTGCCCTCTAGGATGTTAGACAAATCCTGTGAAACACCCAACAGTGACTCACCCAACACAAAGAGAACTGAATAGATCAGTTTACATGTAATGTAAAGACCTAAGTATTAAAATGGACCTGGACTTTTGATTTAGGAAAAGGGTACAATTGTTGGTAGTTTGGTGTCAGTCAATTCCGTTTCATACAAATGCTCCAGTACATTTTTTGTTTTATCCAGTACACACATTCCATTACCTCACAAAAATGTACATGCTCAAGTAAATAAATACATTAAATAAAAAATCATTATATTTTGCATGTATGCTATATTTATGTTTCCCTTTAGCTGGCTCTTGTTTGATCTCCAAATATTTTTTATCAATAAATGGGGGGTAAATGATGCAAGACTTTAATTTTTTTGGTGGGCTATCCCTTTAAATCATCATTAACATAATTATTTTATTTTAAATATATTTAATTTGTGAGACGTGTGATATTTTTCTTGGTTTGCAGTCAGTGCAGCAGTTGGATTCTCCACAAACACATCAGACTCCATCACAAAGTCAAAAGATCAGCACTGAAGCCCACCACGGAGAGATGAGACTCTCTTCACCTCACCAAGATCTGGCTTTTGACTCTTTGACAATCAGCTCATCTGAAAAGCCTGAGGAATTGGTAAGTTATGCACTATACTGCCAAAAGTTTTGGGATGCTTACCTTTAAATGTGCATTAACTTCATTGACACCCCATTTTTAGTCTTTAGGGTTTAATATGGAGTTGGTCCACCCTTTGCAGCTATAACACCTTCATCTCTAGTGAGAAGCCTTTCCACAAGGTTTAGGAGTGTGTTTGTGGGAATTTTTTTTAACCATTTTTCTAGAAGTGCATTGGTGAGGTCAGGCACTGATGTTGGACGAGAAGGCCTGGCTTGCAGTCTCTGCTCTAATTCATCCCAAAGATATTCTGTCGGGTTCAGGTCAGGACTCTGTGCAGGCCAGTCAAGTTCCTCCGCATCAAACTCACTCATCCATGACTTTATGGTCATGTTGGAACAGGAAGGGGCCATCTCCAAACTTTTCCCACAAAGTTGGGAGCATGAAATTGCATATTGGTATGCTGAAGCATTAAGAGTTCCTTTCACTGAAACTAAGGGGCCAAGCTCAACCCCCAAGAAACAGCCCCACAACCATAACCCCCCCTCCACCAAACTACACTTGATAAAATGCAGTCAGTCAAGTAGCTTGCTCCGGGCATGCTGAAGCATTAAGAGTTCCTTTCACTGAAACTAAGGGGCCAAGCCCAACCCCTAAGAAACAGCCCACACCATAACCCCCCCTCCACTTGATAAAATGCAGTCAGCCAAGTAGCTTGCTCCCGGGTAACCGCCAAACCTAGATTTGCCTACCGGATTGCAGAGAACACGTCTCCACTGCTCTAGATTCCACTGGTGGTGTGGTTTACAAAACTGCATCTGCTTTGCATTGCACTTGGTGATGGAAGGCTTGGATGTAGCTGCTCGGCCATGGAAACTAGGGATGCACAATATTATCGCCACAACATCGGAAACAGCCGATAAACGCTTAAAATATAAAATCATCGGCAGATATGAAGAAATATGCCGATATGCCTTGCTGATATGATAATGTGTTGATATGCACCTACAAGGTATGTAACTATTGACTTTGAATGAATGTTGGCAACTTTTGCGCACTGTGAACCTCAGCATGTGCTGACCCTGCTCTGTGATTTTTTTTACATGGCCTACCATTTCGTGGGTGAGTTGCTTTTGTTCCCAATTGCTTTCACTTTGTTATAATACCACTAACAGTTGACTGTGGAATATTTAGTAGTGAGGAAATTTCACGATGGGACTTATTGCACAGGTGGCAACCTATCACAGTACCACGCTTGAATTAACTGAGCTCCTGAGTGCAACACATTCTTTCAAAATTGTCTGTAGATGCAGTCTACATGCCTTGGTGCTTGATTTTATACACATGTGGCCATGAATGAAATGTGTAAATTCAATTATTTGGAGGGGTGTCCGCATACTTTTGGCAATATAGTGTAGGTTGTGCTGTCCTTCCAGAACTGAAGGGAGAAAAAAAACTAACTAACACACCAGCAAACATTATGCAGTCTTGATTTATCTCTGACTCAGAGTCTTTCTCTGAATCACTTCTACTTTTTTTTAAAAGTATTGTGCCCTCTGGGCATTTAGACAAATCCAGTAAAACACACCCAACAGTGACTCACCCCAACACAAAGAGAACAGGAACCAGTTCATATGGTTGCAAAAATGTAATGAATGTAAAGATATCAGTTTACATGTAATGTAAAGACCCAGGGATTAAAATGGACCAGGACTTTAGTTTAAAAAAAATGGTACTATTGTTGACAGTTTGGTGTCAATCCATTCCATTTCTTACATATGCTCCAGTACACAAATTGTTTGTTTTATCGAGTACACACATTCCATTACCTCAAAAGAATAAAATTACTTAATACTTACTTAATACTTACTTATTTGTCTATTTTGTCTTCTTAGAATATTCTCTTTGATGTCCTCTCTGTCTCTAGTGGGGAGACTGAAGAGAACCCAATAGTCAGTCCTCCATGTGAACACGCACAACCAGAGACTGCTGATGATTCTGCCCTAGCCACTGGAGATGCTGTATGTATAAAAATAAGCACATGTGCCTGGCTTTTGGGGAAAAAAACTTTTATTTTGATGTTGTTGTGTTTTTGTTGTTTATTTTTACTTTTTTCCAATATACGTATAAGAGCTCTGCTCATAAAGTAAAAAAAATGAAATTTCCCTAAATGTCTTTTAGCATTATTATAGTTAACTAAAACTTAATCCATGTTTTTTTTAAATAAACAAAAAACATTTCGTTCAGCTACAACATTTTTTTTGTATTTACATTTAACTTGAATAATTAAAACTGGAATACAAATGAATAATAACAACTAGTTAATACAAATGAAAAACACTCAACAAATTTACTAAAACTTTAATGTTACACTGAAATCAGAAAATTAAAAAATCTATTTCAAAATATTAATAAAAACTGTAATAGTATCTCAACAATACTAAAATAACACTGCTTCACATAATAAAGTTTGAGATGGCTGCTTTTTCTTGCAAATATTAGTGTATATGCTGCCATCTAATGGTGGTTCATTAGAGCAGTTATTACATGTGAATTTGCAGTCGTGAATAAACCAGTATTTGATTTTGTTTATTTTTCATCTAATAAAAAACGTATTATGATTTTGACAGTAATATTGTAACTAAAGATTTAATCATATGGTCCCATTGCAGATCACAGCTGAGACAGTGGAGGAAGACTTGGAGCGCCGGCGTATGTGGGAGGAAGGTCATGTTGATTATATGGGCAAAGATGCCTTCAACAACATCATGAGGAAACTTGACTTATTCCTTGATTAATTGTGTGTGTGTGTGTGTGTGTGTGTGTGTGTGTGTGTGTGTGTGTGTGTGTGTGTGTGTGTGTGTGTGTGTGTGTGTGTGTGTGTGTGTGTAACACAGTATCTCAATATATTTTCGTACTGTATGTCTATCATCATCTCAACTGTTACATTTTCCCTCTAATATAGCTGTTTTTAATACCCATGTACTATATTTGCCATAATCACTGGATCATACAAAAATATTGTGAACTTGTCTTGCATTATACATGTAACTTGTGTTAAACTGAACCTAGTAATTCAATTTCTGTACTATGTGATTTATATGGTAGCCTATATATGATCTGCATGATTTTGCATCTGCTGTGATCTTTTTGTTTGCAGTTTTATTAAAACAACTATAAATCCCGTTCTCTAGAGCTGTCAAGGAAAACACTACGAAATAAATTACTTATTAATCAATTATTAAGTCAAGAGAAAGTTCTGGTATCGAATGCAAATGTCTAAAAATCGTGTAACAAATCCTTCCACCAACAATTGTGTTCAATAGCTTTTCTGCAGTGCCTTTTTTGCCACTAGAGGTCGGGCTATAAACACTCTAGCCTTAGAAACTCCACAAACTTCACTGGTGGAGTAACAATCTGTGGCGATATTGTCAACACTTTAAAAGCTTTAGCATTTAAACATCTATCAAAAGGTGAATAAACTCATAAAATGTTTTACAACACATTTATCTCTCTCCAGAGATGTTGACATGTCTCCAGATCTTATCTGCCAGACACTCTTTTATGGTAAGCAAACTTAGTGGCCAGACAGACAAAGTCAAAGACAGCATGTTGCATATTTGGTGCATGTTTTTAAAGCCTTAATCGTTTTCTCCATGTTTTAATATTGGAGCCGTTTTTTCACCATCTGTCCCATTAACATGACAGCTCTTTGAATCCATGAAATATGTATGCTTATGTTTCTTAGTCAGTTTTTTTAATTTATTCTTCCAAAACACACCGACCACAGGTGTTCAAGGGGTACCCTTCTCTCTCTCTCTCTCTCTCTCTCTCTCTCTCTCTCTCTCTCTCTCTCTCTCTCTCTCTCTCTCTCTCTCTCTCTCTCTCTGATCTGAGCACAAATAACGATTTGATTGCATTCTGATTCACTCTAAATAGATTTTAAATTTGAACCATTATTTTATTCCATTAATATTATTTAAATTGTGCAAAATAATACTATCAGAGCATAGAAAGAAAGAAAAATCCACTGACTGCAAAAATGGAAGAAAATGCAGTTTCTGTAAAGAGGGTCCATTACTAAACAGAATCTACATTTGAGATCATCCAGTTTATACATCAGCACCGCAAATTATATGTATATAAAATATTAGTTACTAATTTCACCATTAAGCATTAATGGTGAAATTCATAATATAATAACTGCACATAATATGAAAATTATCACTTTATTATTATAATAAAATGTTTACAATGTAATTTTTTTTAATTAATATTTTTTTCAAAATGTAATAAATCTTGAGCTTATAATGTAATAAAAATTTTTACGTTATGAGAAAATTATTACATTACCAACTCACCCAAAACAGTCATATTTTCATATTGTTTAAAATATAAAAAATGTATATTTTATATTGTTTTTAAAAGCTACTACAATAATAAAAATATGACATGTTTTGGTTGAGTTTATAATGTAATACATTTCTTATAATGTAAAAATAGTTTTTAAAATATGAGCTCAAGATTTTATTACATTTTGAGAAAATTATTACATTATGGGCAGTTATTATAAGTTGCTACATCATATTTTATCTTTTCACTGTCAAACAACAGTTGCGGATTAATGCTATTGAAGTCGAGCATAAGTGAAGTTGGCATTTATACAGACCATTCAATGTGTTTTTTTTTTTGCTTTGTTTACATCAATCAACATATGCCACTGAACATAAACTTTCAGTATTTCACAATTACTCATTTTGACAGCTTAGCAATCTGAGAGATTTTTCAAACTGCTCACTCTGACTCATTATCTACTGTGCGTCATAGTCTGCTACACAGCACAGTTTACTGTACTTCGTTTCACGGTGCTGCCAAAACCAGAAAGTCTTCTAAACTCAAGAAATAGATAAAGAACAGGATATACACTATATTGCCAAAAGTATTGGAAACCCACTCCAAATCATTTACTTCAGGTGTATAAAATCAAGCACTTATGCATGCAGACTGCTTCTACAAAAATGTGTGCAAGAATTGGTCACTCTCAGGAGCTCAGTAGATTAGGTTGCCACATGTGCAATAAGTCTATTCATAAAATTTCCTCACTACTACATGTTGCACTTTCATAGTGGTAGAGTGGCAAGTATAAAGTTTGGCGGAGGTGGATTGTTTTTCAGGGGTTGAGGTTGGCCCCAGTTCCAGTAAAAGGAACTCTTAATGCTTCAGCACACCAAGACATGTTGAACAATTTCATGCTCCCAACTTTGTGGGAACAGTTTGGGGATGGCCCCTTCCTGTTCCAACATGACTGCCCCAGTGCACAAAGTAAGGTCAATAAAGTCATGGATGAGCGAGTTTGGTGTGGAGGAACTTGACTGGCCTGAGTCCTGACCTCAACCTGATAGAACACCTTTGGGATGAATTAGAGTGGAGACTGTGAGCCAGGTCTTCTCATCTAACGCCAGTGCCTGACCTCACAAATGCGCTTCTGAATTCCCATTCCCATAAACAATGGCCTACACCTTGTGGAAAGCCTTCCCAGAAGAGTTGAAGCTGTTATAGCTGTAAAGGATGGGCCAACTCCATATTAAACCCTACAGAATGGGATGCCATTAAAGTTCATGTGCATGTAAAGTCAAGCATCCCAATAGGTTTGGCAATATAGTGTACATTGCATCATTGAATTTTGATCCAAAATAAGATCCAAAATATCCAAAAAGAATACATGTTAACTGGATGAGCTTATATGAACATGTCTGCAAAGCACAAGACTTTGAATTCAATCTGGATTATCTGAGCTCTTCCACTTTTCATGGTTTGTGTTGTTGGGATCAATATAGTTTTTCCTGTTCCCCAAACAGATTTCACACACATTTTTGTAAAAGACTTCAATATTTCTGCCGTGTTATGATATAAGCGTGATTTGCTTATGTAACGGTGAATGGTAACTAAAAATGTATCACATAAGCCTGGTTTCACTGACAAGGCTTAGACTAAACTGGGATTAGGCCTTAGTTAAATTATGGCATTTAATTAGCTTTTATAAATGTGCTTTATAATAAAAACAATTCATAAAATTACTGGTGTACATCTTGAGACAAAACAATGGCTCAAACATGCATTTTACACGGGGACTTCTGTAAGCTTTGTTTGTGAAACCATGGGATAGTGAAGCCGATGTAAATATGTTTTTGCTCTCATAATACTGGTCTGCCATTGAGAGAAAATATACAGAACATTTACTGTCTGAAAAAAAACTCCATTACATGATAATTTCCATAATGCCTATTTTCATAAACTACTCTCATTTATAGTTAGAGAGTGTGTTTATATCAAGTCATTTGAAGAGGGGTGAAGCCGCTCACATCATTTCTGTCTTATCAATACCATCATGCTGCTTACATGAAACTTTGGTTATTTATTGAAAATGTCATCTTTATTAAAAAATATGCAAAATAGAAATACATTATTTTTTAAAGGACAAATAATTTATAAGTGTTACAAGTGGACATGTAGGTATGAAATTGCTCAAATAGATCAATGTAGATACAAATAATCATATGAGAAAGCTATTGAAGGCAACTTTGTATTTCATTTTCTAGTAATCTAAGTATACGAATCTGTGATTTGACTGAGAAAATTAACTTTCAAAAATGTAAATTGTTGTTCAAAAATGGGCAGTGAGTGTCGTTACATTTGAATAATTTCCCTTATTTGAAGCATTATTAAAATAATATCCCTGATTTGTAAAATATTCTGCATTATTGGCTTCCATAAAGTCTTCTTTTTTCTACCCATTTTTCTTCATGGCTACAAATATATATATCTTTTCATCTATACATTTAGACATGAACTGTCATTGTCAAACAAGTACAAAGATAGCCTTGTAATATCAGTAGGTTGGTTACATTACATGAATCCCAAGCTTTTGATGAATAGTACATTTTGCAAAGTTTTACTTGCAAACTTTAAACTAATGCTCCCATCATTAATGTAATACAATGTAATGTTTTATTGCATTGGGCTGATTTCATTCTATATTTCACATTGACAAATGCTATGGCTATCGAACTGTGTTAAAGCTCAATGTCGCAGTTCCTTGGGCATATTTAGAATAGATGTCCTGTTTCTTAATATACATAAAGGTATGTACCTTTTGAGTCAACCCCGACCACATTTCTGGCAGTGCATCTGTACAGTCCAGCATCTCTTGTTGTAGGATTCTGGATGATCAAGGAACCCTGAGGATGGAGATACTTGTTTCCAATTAGCCGTGGTTGGGGGCTGACAACAAGCCGTGTTCGGTCTGGAGTCTCCCATGCGATTTCTGCTTTAGGGATGCCAGTGGCCACACAGTTAAGTTGGACCGCTACTCCTCTTTTAGCATAGGTAGCAGGAGCGGGGCCACTAGTGATACGAGGTGGATATGCAATGATGATGACTGGAACAGTTAGCAGGGAGCTTCCATATTCATTTGAGGCCCTGCAGGTATATGAGCCCCTGTCATGGACAGAGGCCTGCTGGATGGAGAGGGTTCCATTGGGAAGAACAGCGTGACGACCTGCTCTCTGAGGTTGGTTTAAGACTATCCCGCTTGGCAGGGTCCAAGTGAGGCGGACGGAGTCAGTGGTTGACAAGCAGTGCAGATGCAAACTTTGCCCATTTATGATACTAACAGGTGAGTTATACCTGTTATTGATCTCTGGCTTGTGCCCTGGATTTAATGTAACAGTTCTCTCAACCAGCCCAGCTGCATTGCGTCCCAGACAACGGTATGTGCCTGCCTCTGAGAGTGCAGGGTTACTGATGACCAACGTCCCATCAGACTTGTGGAAGAATTTACTGAATTGTGCACCGCTCAGTAGTGGGGAGCCATTTAGAAGGATCCACGTAAGCTGTGGTGTTGGTGACCCCTCAATTGAACAGTTAAGGTTAATGGTCCTGCCCACAGTCAATATGAGTGACTCCATTTTAAGACTCTTAAGTCTCGGCTTCTCCAAAATATCTGTTACATCAAGCTGAACAATGAGTCTTGTTTCACCTCCCTCATTGCGAGCAACACAGGTTAACTGGCCTGAGTCGGTCATTCTCACTGAACGGATATCCAAAGTGCCATTGCGATGTACTGTCATTCGACTGCCATAATATGGTGCGGGGAGTACAACATTCTCTGGAAGAACCCACATGACACGGGGAACAGGTGTACCAGTAGTTTCACAGTCAATTAGTTTCCGTTGATCTCTCATACTAAACACTTTCATTGTGTTTGTGGTGCCTATTAGGCCATTAATAGAAGGTGGAGAGACAAGAATTTCTACCCTGGTCACTTTGCGATCCTGTCCTGCACTGTTCCTGGCAAGACATATGTAGTTCCCACCATCGAATCTCTGAACTTTCTGAATGACAAGAGTCCCATTGTTGTGTATAAAATATTTGTCTGAAGCTGTAGTGATGGCTCTATTAGTGGGTGAGAACCACAATATAAGAGGTGTTGGCTCACCCTTGGCACTGCATTGCAGAGATATGGATTCTCCATAGAGGACCCTGATGACATCATGTGTCTTATTCTCAATAACAGGAACATCTGCAACTACTTTTACATGCACTTTCATCTCATCTTTTCCAACCTGGTTATCAGCATAACACGTATAGTCGCCCTGTTCACGCATCCCTACTTCATTGAAGAAGAGGGTTCCATTGTCAAAGACAACATACCTGCGACTGCGACTGCCAACATTACGTTCAGATTTCACAACACTGTTGATCATGGTGCCATCAGGTAATGCCCATTGGATTTTAGGATCGGGTTGTCCAGAGGCCACACAGTCAACTTTTAGGTTACCTCCATACATCACCTTCTTATCAGCCTCTGTCTTCTGCTCAATTTTAGCAGGTTTTGCCAGTACGTTGACTTTAAAGGGCACAAAATCATCCCCGATTTTGTTGCGAGCAACACAGAGGTATTCACCGTTATCTTTGTCGGTCACAGAGATGATGGATAGTGTACCGTTGGCAGAGACTTTGATTCTTTGATCATAACTGAAATATAAAAAAAATGACAAAATGTAATGTGATGTAAAGTTTTACTTTCAAAATACTTTTTTTTTTAGAATGTAGCACCCTTGATGCTTGAGATCTCATAACCAGATGAACCTCTCTTTCCCTGCCAGCATTTTTTTAAACCATTGCTAGCCAGAGCTGGCATTTTTGATAAACAAAAATGACTCTCAACTTTATCACAATCCTATTGCTCATCCTTGGTCGATGTTTCATTCGGTAATGCTAGGCAGTTTGGATTTATATGCTGTTTTTTGTTCATGATCGCGTTATTTTACATATGCATTTGCTATCGCTTGTATCTGTTACTCTTTATTTTTTTCAGAAGATACATCGCGCCCCCAGCGTATAACAGATAAAACATGAAAAATGTAATAAATGAGATGAGAAAGCTGAAAAAAATCTGTTAATGGCAAGCGTTGTCTCATAAATTATGGAAATTTCTGTCAATGGCGGGGAAGGTTTTAGAGGAGCAGTCAAGAGTGTTTAATTCACATGCAAAGGGTAACGTCTGATTGGCCAAAACAGAATACAAACTTATGGAAACTTAGTGTCTAAGTGCATGCTTAAAGGAGCAAGAGAAATGCAAGGGAGAAATGAAGGGGGAAAAGAAAGACAGTAGCTATGTGCACATTTTTCTCAAATGTAAATGTAAACTCAGTAATCACTTTCCTGCAAAGTAGATGTGCTTCAGTGATGTGTATATATTACCTGTAATGAGAATCCACAAGCTTTTTGGATGGAGTTCTCCAGATGATCCTGGGTTCTGGATTCCCTGACGCAATACAGTCCAGGTGCAACCTGCCTCCATAGACCACATCTGTTTTTTGAGGCGATGAGAATGTAATCTTGGCTCTTGAGTATATTATAGACTTCCTTACAGTCAAAATAATGGCCCTCCGTGCAGTGCCAACCACATTGGTTACAGAGCATTCATACCTCCCTGCATCTGTCAAAGCAAGACTACGAACATAGAGTGTCCCATTGGGGAACACAAACAAGTTACGTCCATTAATAAACTGGGAAGGACGGAGCTGCATGCCACCAGGGGTGATCCAGCCAATGGCAGGGGGAGGGGCACCTCTGGCAGTGCAATTCAAGTAGGCAGTGCTTCCCTCTGGAAGAGTGACATTCTCATGTCTTGGCTGCTGAATGATGGGTGGCAAGGAAGTAATAGTCAGTCGAACAGATATGGTATCAGCACCTGCAGCATTGCTAGCAATGCATTTATAAATCCCTCGATCCATGTGACTGACCGATTTTATGTGAAGCGTGCCATTACGTAAGACAGAGACCATGTGCTTAGGAGTGCCATGAGTAGGTCCACTAGAATGTACCATTTCTCTATCAGGTAGAACCCAGGTGATCCGAGGCTGAGGATGCCCTTGGGACTTACACTCAAACTCGACAGTTTCTCCAAGGTATGCTGTGGCTTCTCTATAGTGAGGATGCAGGACTCTGGGGTGTTCAGCTAGAACAATTAAATTAACTACAATCTTGTCCTCTCCATACTGGTTTCGAACACTGCAGAGGTACTGGCCTCTGTCCAGAGGAAGTACATTGTGGATTATGAGCGTACCATTGGAGGAGACCTCGAATCTCTGAACCCTGGTGTTCTGTGCAATACTAGCTCCTGTAAGAAAAATAGAGACAAAATAATTTTAGAGCTACAGCATCAAAAGTATATATATGACCCATGATGGCAAAATGAGTCGGACTGCGCACAGGCAAAATACGAGCTACAGGCAAAGCAAGTGCAACTTTTTTGAGGTTTTCACAAAACATTTTTCATTAAACCCTCGCCTAGCGTTTCAATGTTCCAAATAGCAATTAAACATTTAAAGGCATCTTTATTTGTACGTTTTCTGAGAGGAGGACCTTTCCCTTGTCAAAGAAAAATGCTGTTTTTCTCTGCTTTCTTCTTAACTACTCAGCAAAAGTTTGCACAAAGACACCTCAGACCACGTGGGGTACCGATATACATACAGAATTTACAGTATTTTAAATATACTTTTCATATCTCTCCTGGTGAATAATATTAATTACTGGCACACAAATATATTTAATGTCTTGAGTGAAGGTTTGGTTAACAGTTGGAGAAAAAATTTGTGACATTTGTGGCCAGGTTTTGAAGGGTTTTTAATATGGAATGTGAAAATAACTAATTTGTGAAAATGTGCTCATTGCCACTCATTTTGACAGCACATGTCTACATGTGTGTCTACACTACATGCATGTGTCAACAATGTACTCATTAGAAAACCTAATTGCAATATTAAATAATGATATACCATAGATGTCCTACCTGTGGATACTTTAGTCCAGGAAAGGAAGGGACTGGGTTTCCCCACAGCCACACAAGGCAAATAGGCATCCGTCTCAGCATGTGCTGTAACTGATCTAATGTCTGTGCTGGTGATCTGAGGTCTGCCTTTACCCTCGGGCACTACCGTTGGTCTTTGTTGAGGTCCTCCTGATGTGGAGTAATGTACAGAAGAGCCTCCTCTATCCTGAACACCTGGCCTGCCAGGAAGTTTTTGTTGTTTTGAAGATACTGTTGAAGTTGAGTGAGGTGGGGGAGTTGAGGGTGTTATTGTAGTGCTATTTTTGCGGATGTTTTTCTCTAATTCTTGAGATCCTGTCTCCTCAGAGGCACTGGCTAATTGATAAGGAAATTGTGTGACTGTAAGTCTTGTCCTACTGTATGTTCTACTGAGTTCTATCTTACTAATGTTTTCCTGGCCTGGGGTTATAAACCTGTCTTTGTCACTATCAGGAATGTGATTTGCTTTGTCTGGTTCACCTAGCATGCTTGCAGAAGTGGGTGTAAGCATATGTGTATGCACTGTAGGAGGCCTCAGGGCCGTTGTAGTTGTTGCTGTGGCAATTGTGCTTTCTTTTGTAACTGCAGACACATTAGGAATTTCTGATGGAGACCAAGGGGTTTTAGATAAAACAGAATCTTGTCTGTTGTGAATGCTACCAGTTGGAAGCCTAATTGGATTTGTTGTTGCAAGTACTAATGCTGGATAGCTTTTAGGCCTTTCTTTTGGAATCTGCAAACTCTTTTGGGCCTCCTCGAAAATCATAGTAGTTGCTGTTGCTGAACCATGTGGGTTTTCTGAATTATTTTTGATGATTTCATACTGGGTACTTGGGGAAGATGAAGGGAATGACCTCACAGGAAACCTTCGTTCAGGCTCTTTGTATGACAGCAATTTTTCAGTCTCTGTGGGGTTATATTGGCTGTTTGTTTTGTCTGGACTTGCATCTGGAAGTTCTTCTAATTGTGCATGAGAGTCATCTGACGTTGGGCTCGAGCTGGGCTCTCCTGTGATGTTTCCCTGTTGAGTCTCTTCAAATGTTTTAGCTGCAGGGGTATGGGTGCTTGTAAACCACTCATGAATGGCTGCCTTCATAGGAGGGTTTGGAATATGGGGAAAAAAGGTGGAATTTTTTTCTTTCTCTATCGTTGCTTTTTCTTGTTCACTTCCAAAACTACTAAATATTGATGGAGACCCTAGTACTATTGTGGTGCTTTTATCTTGATCTGGCTTAGCACGAGAAGAGTGTATATCCTTTGTTATAAGTACATTTTCATGGGATGGGAATTTGTGGGTTTTGCGATTCCTGCCACTGTATAAAGGATCTGTGCTCTCTTCATGAGTAATTTTGCCTAGTGACTCTGGTTGGCTGTCAGTTAATGGAACAGTAGTATTAATCTTGGCTCCTGCACTTTTGGCCCATGGAGATGATTCTTTTTTAGTTTGCGAGGACACAGTTGTCTTAGGAACGACTGAAAACTCATTTGTGACCTCTGCAATTGAAGCTGAAGTGGGCTGTGGGGTGATATTTGTGACATATACTGATGATTTAAAACTGTTTGTCTTAGTTCTGATTCGATTAGGCTTTTTACGTCTTCCACCGTTCCTCCTCCTCAAACTGGACGAGTTCCTAGCATGTGAGGAGGACGCATTAAATAAATTAGGGAAGGTTGCTTTATGTCCTGAAGTGGGTTTGGTGGTTGGTGTCACAGTAAGAAGCAGTGGAATTTTTGAGACATTTTGTTTCTCTGGAGTTATGTGCTTTTGTAGGGTCTGTGGTCCTTGCTTAATTGTAGTTAGAATTTCAGTAAATGAGTACACAGCAGTTTCTGTACTTGGTTGTGTGGGAGTTTTTGCTGTGGTTGATGCTAAGCTGTGATCCATGCTTTCCTGATAAACCTCTCCCACATGCTCACGGTTTTGCAAAACCCTGTATTCTTCGTCATCTTCGCCATCAGACTTTTGAATTGCTTCAGTTACATCCAATAAGTGGCTTTGGTTTTCCTGTAAATGGATTCCATATGATGATGTGCTCCGCACAGTGCTCCCTGCAACTACATCTGCACTCTCTGCATCTTCCACAGTGAAACGAGTCATCTGTGGTCCAACTGTGGGATGTGTGATATATGTGCTAACTGTAAACGAATCTGAATTTGGATCTGTTTCAGGAGCTGTTATCTGGTAAACAACATGCTCTGCATCCTCAGAATCCAGATCTTTTATATCCAAGTTGTACTCAGTAGCCTCAATAGGCATCTGTGATATTGTGACTGAGTACAATACTTCCTTTACTGGTGCCTTTGTTGTTGTACCTTGTGCAGATGATCCTTCAATCTTGTTAGCAATTTCTGATGGCTTTGTGTAGGCGGCGTCTGACTCCTGTATTTGTTTTGTACTTGCCTGAACATAGTTTGTAGTAGTTGTTTTTGAACTAGTTCCACCACTGCGAACTTTTGCCAAAATGCTAGCCCAGTGCTTTGGGTCTATTTGGTTGTTTGACATGTTAATTCTTCTTCTTGACTCTACAGTGTTAACCCTGTCCACTGCTGGGGTACCTATTCTTCTCCTAGGTGTAGCAGGACGTCTCCAGGAATTCCTAGATGGATGGCCTCCTCTTATACCCATACTTGGGACCCTCCGTCGATTGGGAAAATCCACTTGCGTAGGAAGTGTTTTCTTTAAAAACTCTTCTGGTTCATCATCCCCAGATGACTCCACATTGTTTGTCACAAGGACTTTTATTTTGGTTGAAACTCCCTCAGCAGGTTGGGGGCTACTAGAATACTTCCGTAAGGGGAGCATACCTGGTGGCCTAACTATTATTACTTTTGTAGCCAAAGTATCGATCCCATGTTGGTTTCCTGCCAAACACTTATAGTATCCATTGTCTGAAAGTTGACTATGTCGAATAATCAGAGTTCCATTTGAAGCCACAAATATCCTGGAAATGTTTATCCACTTGTTAACAATGCTGCCATCAGGGAGAATCCAGTGTATATCAGCATCAGGAGATCCAGTGGTGACACATGGAAGAGAAAGCGGTCGACCTGTGAATCCTGTTACAGGCTCTGTTACTCCTTCACCTCCAGGAGGTGGACTGGAGGATTCCTCCACTGTCAGGCGAAAAGGGAGGATTGTAAGGTCACCTGAAACCTGTCCAATACAGTAGTACACTCCTGAATTAGAATGATCAAGAGATTTGATTTCAAGAACACCATCACTTGAAGCTGAAAGCATGTTATCAACATTGCTATAAGGTGTTTTTAAAGTAGAGCCATCAGGCAGCATCCATTTAACTGACTCATTCCCTGAGCTATATATGGTACAGTTTATTTTAGCTGGACTTCCGACGACAGCAGCTTGCATTGTTCTAGTGTTGTTTCTGGACTCAATCATAACCCAGCCCCTACCCTGCTGTCGTATAGATTCCTTTTCCATAACTTCAGTCAAATGGGTGCTGAGAATAATTCGAACACTTTTACTTGTCGACTGAAGTCTGTTTAGCTGGAGGTCCATTGATGACTGCATTAACCAGGGTGGGTCAGCTGCTATGTTAGCTTTTACTCCTGTATAGTAAAGAGCATCCTTTTCAACGTCTTGCCGATATCTAAAGCTTGTATAAGGGTCCTTACTTAGCATCATTTCCCTTCGAAGGTGGGCTGGAACATCACTGTAATATGCAATCAGTCTCCATAACCTCTCATAACTGGACCTGTCGATAGCACACTTTAAATCTAATGTCAGAGTCACATTTGCTGATATTTGATTCTGGTTAACATAGTCCCAGCCTACACTTCTCAGCTCTCTTGGCTCAGTTACAAGGCATTCCAGGTCTACTTGATGTCCATGTTCATCTGACAGGCCCAGGGAAATGTTGCCAAGGGGTTGACGAAATTCCTCTATTGTCAGGAGATCACTTTCAGTGTCCTCTGGGGAAATGGCTCTGTGAGAGGTGTGGATGATGGGACTATCGCAAGTGGGTTTCTCCAACTCCTGTAGTTGTTTCTTCTTTAGGTGTTTTGGAGAGAAACAGATAGGGCATAGCTGGCCATCCGGATAGGCTTTGTCTTTCTTACATTTCAGCACACCTGGCAAAGAAAAAAGGAGGGTGTTGGAAGTAAGTGGACACATTCATCAAGATAAAGTCTTAAAATTATAAGCTTTGGAAACAGGCCTGCTACTAATGTTACAATTGTGAGTACAGTACAGTTCTAAACATTTTATAATCCCATGCAGAACTATATAATTATGAGAAGTAGGGATGCTCATTTCGGTTAATTTTCCAGACCGACTACCGATGCTCATGAATCAATTATTAACCGTAAACTGATAAGATTATGATATTGAATTGGCATTAAATAAAAAATACAATTAATGAGTGTCTGTGACCCGTAAAAAATACTTTTTTTTTTACATGTTTATTTTATTGTGCAAACAGCAGAACATACTGAACAGCTAAACAAGAACCTAGATTCACACATTAGCTATCACATTTTCACGCACCTGCAGCCTTTCTTACAGCAGAGAAAAACAGAATAAAATCATTTAAATAAAAAGCATACACTAAATATTTTCACTTAGGCTAAATAATTACCAAATTGAGATGACAAACCGAAAATACACTGAATCAGTTTGTAGCTTTGAACAACCGGAATAGTTTTTCCATCAAATAAAATAAGCAGGCCTAACGTTACCTCAATCCACACTTTGAATAGCTTTTAATTGTTAAAAAGTAACATGTCAAAGTGATGTGGGTTAGTCTGGAGCACAGCCTGTTGACCATTAGACTCGTGGCAGAAAGCCTTGTTGTTTACTTTTGTCTGTGTCCGCAGAGCGAGCCTCGGGTAGTTTCATGTATTTTTAGTGAAGTTCACAACATAATTTTGGGAGGAGTGAACCCATCTAATCTTTCAATTAGCAATGTACACAAACGCAAGTTCGAGAGGCGTGAACCCATCTAATCTTTCAATCAACCGCTAAGCATATAAGCAGCCTCTTTCAGGCATCAGTCGTTTTGCTCCCTCCACCTTCCCAAGTCCACCTACCTACATTCATGTTTACCTTTGTCTTTTTCCTAGCACTAGTAGTCCCTGGGGGGTAAATCTAAACTTGAGCTGAAGTGGCTCCCTCGAGCCCCTCCACTGCGGACAGCAAGCCAAATACGTTTTAACCTTATCAGCTAAAGAGTATATGGGTAAACAAACTTGTGAATTTGCTGAAGTGCCAAGCATAGGTTGTCTGGAAAAACCACACCCCTTAAGGGAGGAAGTCACATCTGGGGCAGTGTTTATGTTAATAGCAAGGGTTTATGATGTCACCAACCCGGGAAGAAGCTTGTTGTAGTCCAAACCGGCCGTTTTTGTAGGCAAATATAAAAGACAATATCTCCGTTTGCATTGCACTTTCCGCACTGTAACTTTGCAGATATTGTTTATGCTCAAGCCGCAACATTAAACACTAACTAAAGTTAAAAAAAAGTGAAATCCCATGCAATCACCCCTTTAATACTCCGTAGCATATTTTTTATGTAACTTGGTCGCCCTTTCTCTCGAAATGGTCCCACACAGTAGGCTTCTTTCCCATTGATTCATGTGTGGTTGCATGTGTCGACGCCCCCCCATGAGTTAACAAATACAGCTTTTTTTCTTTTTTTTTAGCCCATGCGGCAAACAAAAGCATAAATCCCCCCCAAAAAAACTTTAAACCATTTAACTGATTAACTGGTCAAAATTCTTACTAACGGTTAAACGGTCAATATGAGCATCCCTAATGAGAAGATAATTAAAAGTGTTGACTTCTATTACCACTATTGTCAATCATGATAATAATGACCTGGTGAATTTTTATTCCACTCTTTAAACCATCTCATGCGACAATCACAGGTCCAGGGGTTCCCATGCAGGGAGAGGTTCTCCAGGTAGGGCAAGCCTGCTAACATCCTCTGTGAAAATGTGGTCAGTATATTATCTGACAGGTACAAATGCTTCAGGGAGGACACTGGGAAGTGACCAAGAATAGAGAAAGTGGAGAAGGTTGCTGGATGGAGCTGCTGAAGTTGGTTGCCTTCCAGCTGGAGAAGGCGAAGAGACGTGAGGCCTTGGAATGCATCGGGGTGGATGAACTCAAGTCTGTTGTGATCCAGGTGCAACCTAGTGAGACTCCAGAGACCCGTAAGGGTTTGCCTGCTAATTACCTTCAGTTTATTATAGCTTAGTTTCAGCATCTGAGGAGAAAGAGGTATTGAACATATACAATGCACGTATTTATATTATATTTTCAATTTGAATTAATTGATGTTAATTCATTGCAAAAGTTGTTCCATAAATATATTAGGTACTGCAAACAGTAGTAAAACAAAAAAGAAGAGGTACATAGATAATGTTTTCTCAAGGGACAAAATGTGTACCTGAAGGGATATGAGATCACGGAATGTTCCATCAGGAATTTGATGCACATCATTGCCATGCATTAAAAGAAGATCCAGTTTTCGTAACCCAGCTAAAGAGCTGTAAGATATTCTATTTATAGTATTAAACCTGAGTAAATAGAAGAAGGAGACAATAAGATGGTTAATTATGCTGCATGTGAAGCTGCAAACTTACCAACAATAACCTAAATACTCAATGTGGCAGTGTATAGGGCTAAGTTTAAAAGGTTTTATCTCAGAATCTGTAAAAAAAAAAAAAAATGTTAATGCCTAGGTCAGTGTTCTCTTATAATTAAATGATTTAATGAATTCAGTTCTCTAAAGTTATGTATTTTTTTAGTAATTGCTTCTTGGTAAACAAGTGAACACAATAAAAACACACTGACATACACATGGGTCAATTTATAACCAAATGATAGAACTTTGTACCCTTCACAAATGTATGTATTTTTCATACATGTTAAGTCATGTTAACATGTTAAGTTATGTTGCTTTATAAATGATTTTGTGTAATAATCTTTTACTGTTTATTTACTGTATTGCATTAAAAATGGTATTGTTTGCATAAAAAAAAAACGAATTACAGTGTGGCACTGTAACAGCTATTAAGAGAACTGGATCTTACACGCACAGTTGAAATATATCCTATCATATATCCTATATTTTGGAACCTGCAAGGTGTACCTATTTATGTAGAAAAATAAACAGTCAATTTTATGTCTCCCCAAATAAATAATCCTGCATAGTTGTAGGTCACCTGTAAAATGCTCGAATATCCCCGGCATTTGACATCATCAAGGGAAATTCCCACTAACCCAAAGATGAACCCACTTAGATTAATACAATCCAGTTTCGGCATGCTACGATGACCCGTATGATAATCTAAAGATAAATTAGTTTTGGAAGTGGATTTGCTAAAGTGTTCTATTTAAATGCTGGTAGGCAAAGAAAGAAAGCAATGTCTAAGAATAATAACCTCATGGAACAGCGCAGTCAATCTTACCCCAAATTCATCCGCTCCACCTGTTTGGGCACGCCAGCAGGCACCGTGAGTAAGGAGCGGAACGTGCAGTGCACCTCTGCGGGCTGGTGGCAAGCACATGGCCTCGGGCAACACCGTACCACTACAGGCAGTGCTACGAACACCAACATCATCAAAACCTGAGCATAAAAGCGACCCATCCTCAGCTTCGCACCAGCAACCACCTTACACTGCAGAAAGACGCAATATTTGAAGGGGCATGTTGCAAAATACTGTCGAAGAATATTTTGCTTGTGATTTCTAAGACTGATATTAATACCTGCAAGCACAAGGCGCTCGACCAGAGGTAAAATATAATCTCTCTCTCTCTCTCTCTCTCTCTCTCTCTCTCTCTCTCTCTCTCTCTCTCTCTCTATATATATATATATATATATATATATATATATATATATATATATATATATATATATATATATATATATATATATGAAATAAAACAAAGAGTTTGTAACTATCACGATACTCTTACAATAATACAAATTATTATTACTTAATAAGTTCGAGAGCACTGCTGCAATATGCAACTAAACTCCGATTTCATTCAAGAGCTACTGGAAAGGGAAAAAGCAAACCTTATAATGTTAACTTTGTTAACAGAAGATTATTCCAACTACAATCCGGCATGATTTTGGTCCACGGCACCCCTCAAAATATCATCTCCAGAAATCATGTGATAGTCCGTTCACTTCAGGAAGCAAATTATCCAGTGGTGATGAAAAAGCGGACAAACACTATATAATAATTATTCATAAAGTTTTTATTTGTTATCGGTTTTCTCCTTAATCCAAGATGGTTCCATTCGTTTGTATTCTGATGCGGAGAAACGCAAAAACAGTATAAATAAATCCCTACAATTTTAAAGAAAGGCTGTGTTTGAGAAGCGCATTGGAGACTCCAGCTGTGAAGCTGCGCGTTAAGTTGGAAACGTGAGAATGGAACTTTCAGATGGCGGTGACGCGCTCTTGGATGCGTCTGCGCACAGCACGTTGGGCAAGGGGGAGTGACCGACTGCGAGGCTTTTACACGCGTTCCTGAAAGTAATGTTTTGGATGAGACGCAGAGAGGCTGAAAGCACACAGTTCAGATAAAATGTATACTATATTAATGTCAGTTCGATGCTAAAACTTGACTGTATCTACAAAAGAGAACATGTATGTGCACAGTGTTGTTTATGGTAGCTTTGAAGTTATTGCATCCCCCCACTGCTCTTTTTCCATGACATGCTGTTTTGACCCTTAAAAGGTTCAGACTGAGACTCTATATAAGTAAAGGTTACACAAGGTTCAAAGCCTTGTTATTTCCCTCCTAATCCTTAGACCCTCATGCCACCCCCTCCTCTCTCACACACACACACACACACACACACACACACACACACACACACACACACACACACACACACACACACACACACACACACACACACGCACACGTTTGTTTTTGTGACATATGGGGACGTTCCAAAAGCATTAATGGTTTTTACACTGTTCAAACCGTGTTTTTATCCCCTTACACTGCCCCTGCCCCTAAACTTACCCGTCACAGGAAACATTCTGCATTTTTACTTTCTAAAAAAACTCATCCTGTATGATTTATAAGCATTTTGAAAAGTGGGGCCAATGTCCTCATATTTCACCCTCTCCTTGTAATACCTATGTCATACCCATGTCATTATACACATTTGTGTCCTCATATGTCACAAAAACACCCCCCCCCCCCACACACACACACACATGCATGCACGCACACACCCGCACGCACGCACAAATCTATGCTCTAAATGTACACATCCCCAGAGTTCACAAGTCACCCTGAAGCATTTAGAGAAGAAAATGCAGGGAGCTGGCAAGGGCAAAGGTCACAAGCTCCTGCATATGTTATTGACCACTAGGGAGATTCCATACATCACATCATGTCCTTTCAAGCAGAAAGCACACCTGTTTGAAAATGACATGTATCTGCAATCATCCTTAGTGATGGAAATAGAGGTGAGCATACACAGACTGAGATCACGATAAGACAAGAATGAAAACAACATGTAATCATCTTCAAGAAAGGAATTTCATTTGTTTGGAAAATATGAAACAAATCAAGGCATAACGGTTTCCACAGATATTAAGCAGAATAACTGTTTTCAACATCATAAAACTTTTTTTTAATCACCAAATTTTTAAGCAACATATTAGTTATGGATCCTAATTTCTGAAGGATTGTGCAAAACTAGACTGCAGTAATGATGCTGAAAACTGTGAATGAATTACATTTTAAAAACAGTTATTTGAAATTGTATTAATAAATGCAGATAAATGCATTCTTGGTGAGCATAAACTTAACCCTTGTCGTTCCAACCTGTAAGATTTTCGTCCATCTTCAGAACACAAATGAAGACATTTTTGATGAAATACGAGAGCTCTCTGACCCCTCTATAGACAGCACTTTAATTAACACTTTCAGGTTCCAAAAAAGTAGTAAAGAAATCGTTAAAATTGTCCATGTGACTCCAGTGGTTCAGCCTTAATTTCATGACGAGAATACTTTTTGTGCGCAGAAACAAAAAGAAAAAAAAAAACACTTTATTCAACATTTTTGTCAGTCTCCTACGTGGTTTATGTTGTACAGTGTACACATAAATGAAGGTCTGAATGAATCCCTTTCACACCCCTAAACATTTGAACGGTAGTGGCTGAGAATGTGCATTAAGAAAGTAAATAGGTTTCCCTTTTGATTTTAAGGCTTTAAACATTTTTAACAAACTTTTGTTATGTAGGTCTCAGCGTAAAAACATATCACAAGGGAAAGTTCAAGTGATTTATGAAATCACAGTTCAGTTTTTATAGTCGGAAAGGTTAACAAAACATGAAAACAGAGAAATTCCATTCTTCATTCACAATCAGGGCATTGTTAAAGCTACACTGTGTGATATTTTCTAGCGGTGAAAAGGTATATGAACATCCAGCGTATAATAGTTTCTGTTCCTCTCAATTCTGATTTCGTTTTAACTCCTACGGTGGCCGATTTAGTCCAAGATTAACATGGCAATCCCCCTCTTCACATTCGACACGGTGCCATCGAGTGTTAAAAACGCGAAAGGCAAAACTTGAATTTATGGGTATGTCCCTCTTTGGCTAATGTACTTTCAAGATGGAGGGGCAACATGGCGACCAGCATTCGAACCCCTCACCCGTATGTATTTTCAATGGCATAATATAAACTTACGAGAATACTTTATTACTTGAAAGAAGTAAATATACATTAATGAGCACATATATTTTTGAAAGAACTAAATGTTTTTAAGCTAAGAATAAACTAAAAAAGTTACACAGTGTAGCTTTAAAAGGTAATCAAAACCAAGATGACTGGTTTTGTCAGTGAGCACATTTACACATTCTTCAAACGACATGCACAACTTATTTCCATTTAACGTTCTGTGACCTCCACATGTCATTCATTTAATGGCAGAATAACTTGTAAACAGCGAAAAAACCTGATGTCAGACTCTTTTAACAACCACTGACTGAGTGGTTAAAAGAACAGGCCTCTCTTAAAGAAGAGGGAAATATCTCACGCTTTGCCACAGACCAGTCATACACCACAGTAATGCTGAATGGCCTTTTAATATACTTCTACAGCGGTCAGATGAACTAATGCACCTTGTGAGTTCATCCTCCGTCGCCTTCGATACACAAGCTGCACATGAGCAGGCTCACATTATGCTGAATCAGCCACCATGACTCAAATTCAACTTTCCAAAACAAATTCTTTGGCTATGTGCAGCATAATGCATACATTTTTATTGCATAAATACTAGAGGTGGAAAAAGAAATTAGCTGACCATAAGTGTACACACTAAAATGTAATACGAGTAGCCTGGATGCCAGCCGAACGTAGCCCCGCCCACAACATTTTTAGGTTGGGCAGTTCGGTCTGGCATTGCTCCATAGAGGAGTAGTTATCTCCGAACAGAAACTGTTCGGACCAATGAAATCATCAGGGCGGGCTTAGACTTTAGGTGTGTTGGACATCGGCTGCGGCTGGATGCATGCGATCGGCGAGAGTAGCCGAGTGCAGGCGGGGAGGAGCTGCAAACGGAGACGTGAAGTCAGAGAGTTTCTGCTTCCCGTGGTGACTGAAGTTAAATAAATGCAATATTTCTCAAATACACAGATGTTTCAAATTACATTTTCATTCAACACTTTATGTACAGCTTCATAAAGCGTCTATTTGGACAAGATTAATGTTCTACATATAAACATACACTATCAATGAAGTGTTGTCAACGGTTTTTCTCAGTTTTAGTTTGATAAACATGATGATATAACATCGCGGCTACACGAAAAGAGGTTTTACTGTTATAAATAAATGATTTGTGAGCATTAGCATAACGTAAGGTTTTAGAATAAACACGAAACCCACGTGTTCGCTGTCATGCGGTGAATCGGCCAATCGTCGATCAGCTGTGTCGTCATCAGAGCTCGAGCAGTCTCCTGCAGTCCCCCTTGAGAATCTGCAGCGGCTGCATCAGCCGGCTGCTCTCGAATCGCTCTCGTGGTACTTTGTTGACATACGTCACAGTCACGTGCTGTCAGCGCTGTCTCAAGTCGGACAACATTTCGAACCGGCATGCACTGCTTCAAGTCAGCCGCCGATCGGTCTGCACATCGCTAGGTGAAGTCGAACAAGCCTAAAAGCTTCTCGGAGGGTTCTCCGGGGGAAAAATGGTGTTTGGGGGGTAAAATGTGTTATTTTGGCAAGGTGGCCTGCTAAAATTTGCACTCATGGGTCTATATATCACATAATAGTCGCTTCAACCCTTAAACATAGAAAACAACCGCGGAAAAAAACGCAGACTTGGCAACACAGTGCAGTTGAGCTCTGCCTGTTGACATTTGACAATGCGTCGCTTCGTTGCTCTGATTGGTTTGCTCCATTGGGCTGTGATTATGAGGCGTGTTTCAACCGAACCAGGAAAGACAAAGGTCTATCCAATTGATGTCTTTCCTGGTTCGGTTGAAACACGCCTTATAATCACAGCCCAATGGAGCGGTTTCAACAAGTGCAATTAGATTTAAAGGCTTAAACATTTTTTTTTTTTAATGTATGAGTGCCCATGCCCTTAAAATATTGTTACTTTTAAGCTTGTTATGTCTGAGACATGATTCAGCTTAATAACAGGGAGCCATGGAGATATAACATGTTTACAGGTTGTGAGGTCAAAGGTGTTTTGTTAAGATTAGAATCAAAGACATTTGCTGGCATGATTTAAAATAAATGTTTAAGGGTGTACACACAACTCAACAACAACCTGTATTGGATAACTAATATTTTGGTGTAGTGGGAAGCATCAAAGCTTGCACCTGTTTCTCCAGACACTGTTTTGAAAGCAAATGTAGCTACCATTCAACAATGAATCTACAGTATGCAATACGGACCCATCCACCTGGTTAGCACATGTTGCCAGTGGTCCCTGAGCAGTAGTTCATCTGACATGGAAATGACCTAAGGACCTAGTGCATGCATGATTTCCTTGCAAATACTTTTCAGGTGTAGTAAAAGCTTTGTTTTAGGCAGTGGAGATCTTCATGATAATAGAAAAAGACTTATGTTCTTGAAGTGTCCCTTTTAAATAGACTTAAAAAAACAACAACAAACAAAGCATATTGCGGCAAGCTGTGAATTTAAAATAAAACGAACATATGAATATATAAATAAATAAATCACAAAATCATTAAGTATTCCTGGGTTCTATTCTATCTTAGCAATTAACAGATTTATTTATTTAAAAGTTATGTTTTTTCAAATATTTGCTTTTAATGCAGTGATTAATTTAGCTGTTTTTAAATTTAAATATTCTACAAAGTTGTAAAGTCAGAAGTGCAAGATAAATAAAGTGATTGTCTCCCCCCAAAAAGAATCAACTCTGGACCATCTGACGTTTTTTGTTCGCATCTCACTGCATGACAGTTCTACGTCACTAGAAATTATATTTGCATAATACCTGTCTGTATGTTCTCTGCCCGTGAACAACTTGTCCCACCCTCAAACACGTAATTTTACTGATGACGGCTTCTCAAATCTTGGAATTCAACGAGGGATTCGGAAAATGCTTGCTCTTGGGTTATTACCCAGTTTATTTGAATTAGCTTGCTCCTCAGAATCACAACCTATAAGTATAATTTATTATTGATGTACATATGTTCTATCGGGTGTTTAACATATGTAGTTTTGTGTTTTATATTTTGTACATTATCTGGCTAACCGGCTAACTCACGTTATTACTGTCTTACTGAAATACTACTGCAAATCAGCTGCGGGCTGCTAGCCTAGAAATCTAGACAAACCCAAGCATCAGCAAATATAATTTGCAGCCAGGGCTTAGCAATTCTCCTTTGGCTTATGAGGTTGAAAAACCAAACTCTAGTCAGGCCAATCACATCATGTATATGATTTGGGGGTTTTCTTAACATGATGGCAGAGTTGTGGCGGTTCCACATGTTACATGAAAACAAAGAAGC
Organism: Pseudorasbora parva; assembly: GCF_024679245.1. NCBI lineage: Eukaryota > Metazoa > Chordata > Actinopteri > Cypriniformes > Gobionidae > Pseudorasbora > Pseudorasbora parva. The sequence goes on from NC_090175.1 coordinate 26,452,021, forward strand.
TGGTAAACAGTGGTCTTTCAAATAAGCTTAGGCTGACTCTGGAAAAACTTGGAGTTAAGCTTTTCTTTGAGAAAAGATCAAATAACGGCAAAAAAGGAAGATGTGTTACGGTAAACGTTTAATCAACTAGCTCCGCTGCACCTTCTCCGTTGCTCTGGTTGGTTGTAACGCTATTCTATTGCGTACGGAAGGAATTTAAAAGACAACCGTTTATCCCGCCCCTCGGACTGAGCCCTGCCAATGGTGTGTTCCCAACCCCAACATCTTGATGTGGGTCTGGCTTTTCAGGAGAGTGGGCTGCACTAGTTAAAACTGTGTCTAATGTAGATTGTTGTTCTTACTACTTTGAGTAAAATAAGAGATGGAAAAATGTGTTTGTTTTGCAAACTTTAATGTTACATCATCATTAATGCTCGGCATTAATGATGATGAACATATGCAGTATTGATACAGTTAATACAGTTCCTGGATGTGCACTGCAATACATTTGAAATATACACATGGGTTTGTTGATTGGACATGCACTTGTAAATACTGATGGTGAGGAATTACAGTTGAAACATCTCAATGTAAGTCAAAATGAGTAGCTTATCACTGAGAAACGTACTGCTCAAATCGTCCTTGCGATGTAGGTTCGCGTTGAACAACTATTTCTTCCAGTGTTTCATCATCAGACTTGTGCTTGTGTAACAGAGAGTAGTAGTAGTTGTGCGAGTAAACCTCACTCCTCTGACCTCAAGAGACGCTTTAGCGACTGACGCTAGAGGTTGCAGCCTTTAGCCTCCTTGTTAGAGTGTCCAACTCTCATACCGGCGGACCCAGTTTCGAGTCCAGGTCCGAACAGAACTGGTTACACTTGGATTGATATGGTAAATTCTAAATCATCATCCCTGTCTTTACGGTGTGTACAATCATTGAGCTTTATGGTAATGACTGTTTGTTTCCGACATGCAACTTTAAGCGGTAGACCAATCACAACGGACTGTGCCATATGACCAATAAGAGCAGATTAACTTGTGAAAAGGAGGGGTTTAGAAAGACTGATTCATGAATTTTCTCCAGCGTTACGTGTGGCAGATGTGAAAGATAGCACCTGTTTTCTTTAACTTAAGTGATTTACAAAATTTTACCAGAGTCATCATTTCCCTTTTTTTTGACATCTGACAAGGAAATGTATTTTTCATTCCCTCTGCATTACTCAAAAAGTGACAGTTCCACATTTACATCACTTCCAGATCAGCAAAAGGCAGCTGCAAGCTATGATCTATATTAGCCAGACTCCCCGTTTGACCATCTGGCTAAAGACCGACCTGTAGAATACAACTAATAATAAACAACATTCTCTTGACAATGAAGTCCTGTTTATTTTCCCTGGTGGTCTGACCACATATGTTAAAATGATAACTGTGAGACAAATGATCCTATAATGTATAAAGTAGCTTTTATTTACGTTGTCAAATTTATAGTAAAGGAATATGTTATTACATAGATTTTTTTGTCAAAGCATGCAAAACAAACTACTAGTCCCGAAATGAACAGCTTATCACTTCTGTTATTACTATGACTCTTGAAATATGTTCAACCTTATCTCAGCTTTAATGAAAATAGGAGTGATGGACATTTAAGGGGCATATCTGAGAAAAAAGAGTTAGCAGACAAGCACTGACAAGACACATATAAAGATGTGCTATTTTAGTCAGACTTTCCGTATGTGCTTTTGGCACTTTACTGTAGAGCAGACTGTGTGGTTTTCAGTGTGTCAGTATTAAACTGTAGCATTCAGGTTTATAGTCCATTGCCCTGAATTCTCACATAGCATTTTGTCTTGCCGTTCTGGCCAAGATCCCCAGGGCCTCCACATGGACAGGACGGTATAATAAACAGCCTCCCAACCCACTGAGTGCAGCTGGACTATTGCTAGAGTCCAGGCAAAGAGTGGAAAACCATGGACAATTCAACCTACAGAGAAAACCTTTTGACTGCGAGGCTATAAAGAAATAGTTAAAGAAATTTAAAGATGAGTTGTCCAAAGTGCCAATAGTGCACCAACAGAATTGCACAAAACAAAATCACATCTCTTCTACTTACACCATTGTTTGAGCCAAAGTTGCTGTGTCAGCTGGTCAAGGATGCGTTTCCTGTACAAAGACATAACTCACTGTTTAACCACCATAATATGCATCATTGGGTGCATAACCATCATTGGTTAATTATGCCATCAATTAACTAGCAAGTCACAAAACTGTTGCAAGGTCGCCCCTCTGTCATTTGAATCACATTGATTCAATAATAGGACTATTGTTAATGACATCCCACGAAATTCGCAGACTTTTGCTATTTCACAATTAATTTCAGAGTATTTTGGCTTTATTCATTTTTTGATTCATTGCGGGTTCCCTCTTATGTCATTTCTCGGGTTCTCTTATGCCTTTTTACACATGAGTACTATACTCTAATAATGTTTTACACGTGTGAACTACATGTTAAAACAAGGGTCTTCAACCGGGGGTCCGCCAATTAATGTTTGATCACAAATAATAATAGTAATTTTTCTTAAAGGGATAGTTCACCCAAAAATGTAAATGTTATGTTTATCTGCTTACTACCAAGGCATCCAGGATGTAGGTGTGTTTGTTTCTTCAGTAGAACACAAATTAAGATTTTTAACTCCAACCGTTGCTCATATAATGCATGTCAATGGGGTGTTTTTCTATATGAGAGTAAAAAACATACAGACATATGAATCCATTTTAAACTCTGTAGCTCATGGTAACACATTGATGTCTTAACACACGAACGATCAGTTTCTGTAAATCACACAGAATTTGTGTTGTTGTTGTTGTTTTACCTCATATCAGACAAATCTCATCTTGTATTCCCAATGCCATTACTTCTGTCAAGTAATGTCAAAAACCTGGTACAGTCATATACAGGTCCTTCTCAAAAAAAATTGGATATTGTGATAAAGTTAATTATTTTCCATAATGTAATGATAAAAATTGAACTTTCATATATTTTAGATTCGTTGCACACCAAATGAAATATTTCAGGTCTTTTATTGTTTTAATACTGATGATTTTGGCATACAGCTCATGAAAACCCAAAATTCCTATCTCAAAAAAGTAGCATATCATCCGACCAATAAAAGAAAAGTGTTTTTAATACAAAAAAAAAACAACCTTCAAATAATTATGTTCAGTTATGCACTCAATACTTGGTCAGGAATCTTTTTGCAGAAATGACTGCTTCAATATAGCTAGCTGCATTGACCCTGCCCTTGATAAAACACAGTGGACCAACACCAGCAGCTGACATGGCACCCCAGACCATCACTGACTGGGTTCTTGACACTGGACTTCAGGCATTTTGGCATTTCCTTCTCCCCAGTCTTCCTCCAGACTCTGGCACCTTGATTTCCGAATGACATGCAAAACTTGCTTTCATCCGAAAAAAGTACTTTGGACCACTGAGCAACAGTCCAGTGCTGCTTCTCTGTAGCCCAAAGTGTCTTGACCTGGGGAATACGGCGCCTGTAGCCCATTTCCTGCACACGCCTGTGCACGGTGGCTCTGGATGTTTCTACTCCAGACTCAGTCCATTGCTTCCGCAGGTCCCCCAAGGTCTGGAATCGGTCCTTCTTCTCAATCTTCATCAGGTCCCGGTCACCTCTTCTTGTTGTGCAGCGTTTTTTGCCACACTTTTTCCTTCCCACCGACTTCCCACTGAGGTGCCTTGATACAGCGCTCTGGGAACAGCCTATTTGTTCAGAAATTTCTTTCTGTGTCTTACCCTCTCGCTTGAGGGTGTCAATGATGGCCTTCTGGACAGCAGTCAGGTCGGCAGTCTTACCTATGGTTGTGGTTTTGAGTAATGAACCAGGCTGGGAGTTTTTAAAAGCCTCAGGAATCTTTTGCAGGTGTTTAGAGTTAATTAGTTGATTCAGATGATTAGGCTAATAGCTCGTTTAGAGAACCTTTTCATGATATGCTAATTTTTTGAGATAGGAATTTTGGGTTGTCATGAGCTGAATGCATAAAAAATCATCAGTATTAAAACAATAAAAGACCTGAAATATTTCAGTTGGTGTGCAATGAATCTAAAATATATGAACGTTTAATTTTTATCATTACATTATGGAAAATAATAAACTTTATCACAATATGCACATTTTTTGAGAAGGACCTGTATATGTTGGTACCAATGTTTATGTTACTGACTACTGCTACTGACATAAACTAGCTAGTGTAAGGACGCTGAGGCGGCATTAGAATCCATGTGCAGTGTTGATTCCAGGCTAGAGCAAACAATTCCAAATCGACAGGCAATGGACATGAACGAGAGGCAGGCAGAAGTTCAAACACAATAAGGCAGTCCATTCCAAGCAACTATACAAAGGGAAATCCAAAAGGCAGAAACAGAATCAAACAGGCAATGGTCAATAACAAGATAGCAAAACAATATTGAAAGAAATGCTCAGTAAGGCAGGTTAACTACTCTACTTCGTAGTAGAATGATGGCATGGCCATGCTTAAATGTCCACCGAACAGGAAGTAACCAATGAAGCAGAGGGAGCGGCACAAAGTCAGTACTCGGAAGAGGGCTCCCTCTGCTGGCATGGCGTTACAGCTAGATAGAGCTTGAAACACGATAGTGTCCTGTGTGTCCCACTCATCGGCCTCCAAAAGTATAGAAATGAAAGATATAGATTTGCATAAGGTCAAGAACATGAACATATCAAGAACATGGCCTTTTTAAGTCCACCGGTCATACTTTAAATACGCTATGTTTCTAACCACAGGTCAAGAGCTGTAGTTTCAACAACAAGTTTGCTATCCTGCCCTTGAATGTTTATTGGAATTAGTTTCGGGGAAATGTGGAAATGCTGAATCACTAGTAACTACAAAACTTCCGACCATGGTTTGTTAATGATGTTTTTTGGGAAACACATCATGGTGCTTAAACAAATGCCACTGAATTCCCAAGAATTTTTTTATTTGTTATCCAGAATAAGCAGGGATAAGATATAATATTTAAAGATCACAAAGAATTACACACATTAAGCATTTTCTGAGAAATGTGTTTACTGCTATAATATGATACATCCTACAGTCTAAAGTAAGACTAAATCTGAACTGTTCTGATTTTCTTCCAGTGCTCTCATAATGAATATCAGCTGAGTCAATATTTATCCAGAAACTGTAGGAAAACACTGCGTATCTAAGTCACATAATCGAGCTTTAAGCAAAAGATTCACCGAAAAATGCACAGCACTCCTTTAGTGTGCACACTTATCTGTTATAAAATACATGAAACATATTCCTCATATTAGAGATTAATACTGTTAATCTTGCCCAGAATATAAAACTAATAAATCTCAAATTGACATAACACATGCAATCTCTCTGCAATGATGGTAAGATGATCTCTTCACCAACACATCTGTCTTTAGCATGCAGGAAAGATCTTCAAAACAGCAGTTGAATCTTCAGGCGGGCAAACTTTATATGAGTTTACTCACAAATGCATTTCACCCCAATTTTAGTAATGAACTGCTTCCTGCAACAGCTAAATCACACGTTGTCAGACGCAACATAACACCTGGTGTTGATTATTGTGATATAAGATGACAGTAAATCACGGAACTGTGTATACTACTGAGAAATCATGGCCAAGGTATGTGGAAACTACTGGATGTCATTGCACACTAAACCAAACATGCCCTGGCACATTCTTTATGTTTTACAGGTTAAAGGCATCACAAAATTATGGAAATCTACCCAGCCTTATTGAGGTCTTACATTAGTTTGTGTCCTCTAAATTTTCCTTACTCGCAAATCCAGTCGCCAGTGATGGAAGCAGACCCTGGGTGTTCTGATTAAAACACTTTAATGAAGACCATCTGTGGAATGGCACTGAAATGAATACATTTCTTTCCAGGTTGTCACACGTGGGAGAGAAAAGCTTAGAATGTTCATTAATAAAATCCCAGAAAGAAAAGAAAAAGAAGAAAAGGAAAACTAAAATTGATCTCTCTTAAATGCATGCTATGTAAAGTAGACAGCTTTTGAAAGATAATACAAACTGAGCTGGAAACAATGAGATTTATTGTTAATATTTATTATTCTTTTTATTTATTTTTTTACAGCTTTGGACTTTTTGAGGTAACAAAACTCAATTGATGTAAATATTGAACCCCATGACTGGAAAAATCTCTCAGGTCAAAGCGAGAATATAAATCAAGATTATCCCAGAAACCCCAGATTACGCAGTGTAACATATTTTCAACATGTCTGGCTCAGATCACAAACAGATGCTATAAGCACATAAAATGCTCTTCTGTAAGTGCAGGATTATATAACAAATACATATAGCAACAGTAATGACAAAAACACAAACCTGCTCACATAATTAACTCAGCAGCTGTAGAAGACTTTCAAAGAATGCATTTCAAAACAACCACCTCCAAAAACAATGGACACCTCTTTAACTGTTCTTCCCAGTGAAATCAGTAAGAGGCATGAGATGTTTCTAGGACATGAAATCGAACATAAACTTCCCAATGAATCACTAAATGGTGTAACAGACCTATTTAACATCTGCTGTAGACCAGCCTGTCCACCAAAGGGTGATAAAATGAGAGTTATTTCAAATGTGCTTCCAGAGTAGTTGTTTTAACCCATTTTTTGCCCTTATTTTTTGAATGGTTTTATAGTCATGGTAATAGTGACCTATGTGAACATGTTCCGCATGTAAAATCCCCAGTTTTTTTTTTTTTTTTTTTTTTTTGTGCAGCTACTATAGTTGCTGGAGGGCAAATATGTTGTTTGCACCCAATGTCAAATTTGAATAGGAGGAGCGCATGTTTTAGTTGGGATATTATGAAAGCAAAAAACACTGAACAATACCAAAATTCTTGATTTATTATATTAACACAGTATAACTCCATTTCTCCATGTTATATGTACTTACTATAGTTTCCACTCAAGAATTAAAAATATATAGATCTCTTGTAAGATTTGTTTTGTTTATATGATTCTAGAGACCATGATATATTAGGAACATCATACTAATACTGTGTTTGACCTCCTTTCACATTCAGAACTGCCTTAATTCTACGTGACATTGATTCAACAAGGTGCTAAAAGCATTCTTTAGAAATGTTGGCCCATATTGAAAGGATAGCATCTTGCAGTTGATGGAGATTTGTGGGATTCACATCCAGGGCACGAAGATGGGTTGAAATCTGGTGACTGTGGGGGCCATTTCAGTACAGTGAACTCATTGTCATGTTCAAGAAACCAATTTGAAATGATTTGAGCTTTGTGACATGCATTATCCTGCTGGAAGTAGTCATCAGAGGATGGGTACATGGTGGTCAGAAAGGGATGGATATGGTCAGAAACAATGCTCAGGTAGGCCGTGGCCTTTAAACGATGCACAATTGGTACTAAGGGCACAAAAAAAAGAAAGAAGAAAAAAAAGGGCCTAAAGTGTGCCAAGAAAACATCCCCCACACCATTACACCACCACCAGCAGCCTGAGCAGTGGTAACATGGCATAATGGATCCATGTTCTGATTCTATTTACGCCAAATTCTGACTCTACCATCTGAATGTCTCAAAAGAAATGGATGTTTTTCACTTTTATTACAGCATTCTTTGTAAAACCTAGAAATGGTTGTGCGTGAAAATTCTAGCAACTGAGCAGTTTGTGAAATACTCAAAGTAATTAATATATATATATATATATATATATATATATATAATGACCCTTATAAGGGAGGGTTTGCCTTTGCCATGCTTCCTGGAAGTAGGGGTAGGAAGTTAGCCACATCATGTGACAGGAAGGAAGTGAATACCTTTTTTTTTTTCTTCAAATCCTTTATTTGGTTGTTAACATGCATGTAATTGAGACATAAAACATGGATACATAGAAAAATATTTACCACGGGAAAATTACAACTACAGGTCCTTCTAAAAAAATTAGCATATTGTGATAAAGTTCATTATTTTCCATAATGATAAAAAATAAACTTTCATATGTTTTAGATTCATTGCACACCAACTGAAATATTTCAAGTTTTGTATTATTTTAATACTGATGATTTTGGCATACAGCTCATGAAAACCCAAAATTCCTATCTAAATAAATTAGCACATTTCATCCGACCAATAAAAGAAAAGTGTTTTTAATACAAAAAAGTCAACCTTCAAATAATTATGTTCAGTTATGCACTCAATACTTGGTCGGGAATCCTTTTGCAGAAATGACTGCTTCAATGCGGCGTGGCATGGAGGCGATCAGCCTGTGGCACTGCTGAGGTGTTATGGAGGCCCAGGATGCTTCGATAGCGGCCTTAGGCTCATCCAGAGTGTTGGGTCTTGAGTCTCTCAACTTTCTCTTCACAATATCCCACAGATTCTCTATGGGGTTCAGGTCAGGAGAGTTGGCAGGCCAATAGAGCAAAGTAATACCATGGTCAGCAAACCATTTACCAGTGGTTTTGGCACTGTGAGCAGGTGCCAGGTCGTGCTGAAAAACCAAATATTCATCTCCATAAAGCTTTTCAGCAGATGGAAGCATGAAGTGCTCCAAAATCTCCTGATAGCTAGCTGCATTGACCCTGACCTTGATAAAACACAGGGGACCAACACCAGCAGCTGACATGGCACCCCAGACCATCACTGACTGTGGGTACTTGACACTGGACTTCAGGCATTTTGGCATTTCCTTCTCCCCAGTCTTCCTCCAGACTCTGGCACCTTGATTTCCGAATGACATGCGAAATTTGCTTTCATCTGAAAAAAAAGTACTTTGGACCACTGAGCAACAGTCCAGTGCTGCTTCTCTGTAGCCCAAAAGTGTCTTGACCTGGGGAATGCGGCGCCTGTAGCCCATTTCCTGCACACGCCTGTGCACGGTGGCTCTGGATGTTTCTACTCCAGACTCAGTCCACTGCTTCCGCAGGTCCCCCAAGGTCTGGAATTGGTCCTTCTCCACAATCTTCATCAGGGTCCGGTCACCTCTTCTCGTTGTGTAGCGTTTTTTGCCACACTTTTTCCTTCACACAGTCTTCCCACTGAGGTGCCTTGATACAGCACTCTGGGAACAGCCTATTCATTCAGAAATTTCTTTCTGTGTCTTACCCTCTCACTTGAGGGTGTCAATGATGGCCTTCTGGACAGCAGTCAGGTCGGCAGTCTTACCCATGATTGCGGTTTTGAGTAATGAACCAGGCTGGGAGTTTTTAAAAGCCTCAGGAATCTTTTGCAGGTGTTTAGAGTTAATTAGTTGATTCAGATGATTAGGTAAATAGCTCGTTTAGAGAACCTTTTCATGATATGCTAATTTTTGGAGATTTTTGGGTTTTCATGAGCTGTATGCCAAAATCATCAGTATTAAAACAATAAAAGACCTGACATATTTCAGTTGGTGTGCAATGAATCTAAAATATATGAAAGGTTAATTTTTATCATTACATTATGGAAAATAATGAACTTTATCACAATATACTAATTTTTTGAGAAGGACCTGTAAACACTGTGGTTGCCGCTGGGCTTAAATGGGTTAAATTGTGATTTTGATTGAACATTTTCTGAAAGATGGGTTACATGAAAAGACTACTTAGACATGGTTGGGGTGTGCCGGATATGGTCTACTAATATATTAGTTCTCTGACTGCTAACTGTAGGTTTAAATTGATCTTTCTCTAGTGAATAAAACGGCATTCTGAGTACTAACTTGTTTAATGTTGTTTAAAGCTTGATATCACATCACTGCAAATTTTTGAAAGCACTTCTTGTCTTGAAGTTTTGTCAAATAGTGATTGAGAGAATTTGGATTTTTAACAGATGTACCTCTAAACAAATCCACATGGACTTCTTTGGAGCAATGTAGTGAAAGGCGAGAATGTGGAAAATAGCTTTTGACCCCCAAAGGAAGAGACCCTGATAGGATCTACACACAGCTGAGGAAGAGGCTCCTATGGGAGACTAATTAAATTACAGAGCTTTTAAGCAAATTTCATATACTGCTCATTAGTGTTGATCAACTGTAAATGATACGATCTGGAAGCATATATTAAATTAGTTTTATCTCCTCCTGTGGCAGACATTAATGAGGTCGCCATACTACTAAACTGACAGCCAGTGTTGGAATAAAGTTGTTAAGTATTGACCTTTTGTTTCTGGAAACGAGATGAACTTGATGTCTGTTTCACAAGTGAGAAAGCAAGCCTGAATGTCCATTCAACAGCAGCCTAGAATATTTACAAGAAAAAGAAAGAAAGACAAGAGAGAGAGAGTTAAAGTGCGTCTGATAATCTATTTAAAATATCATTCATAACGGATTGATTATAATGCACTCCTGACATAAATTAAGAAATTAATGTCACTGCAACCCAGTTTTATTATAAGCAGTGTTCAAATATCAAAGCTGGAGTCTTTAATCTGTCTGATGATACTGAGTTTGTCCAGATGAAGTTAGAATGTCAGTTTTAACGTGCATTGAATGTTGGCATCAGTAATCTGAGGCCGTATACGATCTTTGACTGGTAAGGAGTTAATCCTACACAGTTCCTACCCAACATTTAATAAGCAATATTTCTGAGTTTATTGAGGCAAAAGTTGTAGTTAATAGTTAGTAAATAGTGAGAACTGGACTCTGATCTGAAGTGTGACCAAAAAACAAAACAGCAACAGTTCAATGTGAAGTTAATAAACGTAATTTCGGGAGTAGTACGCCCAGCTAATCTTTCAATTAATACCAAGGTATAAAACCAGCACCTCCTCCTCCCCTGCTCCTCCTTTTGTACATTTTTGTACACCATACTGGTGGTGGTTGAGGAGAGATCCCTGACACGAGTGTAAAGTGCTTTGGGTGTAAAGTAGTTCATATGAAAGCGCTATAGAAATGACTCATTCATTCATTATTTGATTCATTTAATTTTGCCTGTTATAGGGGGGCAATCGGATTAACAAAGCTGTGTTTACATTATTACATTATTATGGGGCACATTTCCCATACAATGACGTAACTCACTGCTTGTCTGCTATGCACAGTTAGGCTGATGCCACCAGCTTAGGCCTCTCACCATTGCTTGCAGCTTTATTAACTACCATAGTACTGTCACATGTATGTCTGTTGCCACCGTCATCCCTCCTTAGTTTAGTCCAGTCCAGCTGTGTTTAGGTTATCACCTGTGTCACCTGTCCCCCACCTTATGCAAGTCATCAGTGTGTGTATTTAGTTCCTCAGTTTCACTGTCTTTGTCTGTCCACGTCTATGTATACTGGTGTGTGAGTGTTCTTTGTAAGTTTTGTATATTAAAGTCCTGTTCCAAGTTCTTCTTCGCCTTTGTGAGTTGTTAGCTACACCGGTTTGTGACAAGTACATTGCATCTTTGAAGAAATCAACCAGCCAGTCACCACAGTCACAAATCTGTCATGTCATTAAACCATGTTGGTTTTGAGTAATAACTGCTTTCAATTAATTATTTTGAGATCAAATTCATGGTAGATTTTTTGCTATAAATTATGGACATGGCACCTGATGATACATTCTTATTTTTCTCAGTTATTTGCTTTATTTAGAGATTAAAATAGGCTCGTTCTGACGTACTAGAACATGTCCGCAGATTAAAAGCACTCTTCAAAAAAGTGATTTAAATCTCTTGACAAACTAAAAGACATAAGTGACATTTGTATGTGTTTGAAATAAAAGATATAGATTGTACTAAATGTCAGCTTGCTTATTTTGCTCAAGATAAGAATCTATTAAATCCTCATGTCATGCAAACAAGAAACTATGCTCCTAACCACAGGTCAAGAGCGGCCATTGAAACCACACAAGTTTGCGATGCTGTTTGCGTATGTTCGCTGGAACTATGGTTTCGGGAAACACAGACTGGATGAACTATGCTGATGACGACGGAACTTGCGACTATAGTTGGCTAATGAAGCTTTTGGGACACGCACCCCAGGTCTGTTAGTCCAACAGAAAAACAAGTAGGCTACTAATACCATTTTAAGTTAGACTAAAGCATTCACTTGACATTAAAAAGACAAAATCATGTTTTGGTCAAATTGAAATCAAGCTTTTAAAAGGCCTGTTTGTGTTTTCACATGGACAAAAAAAAAAATCCTGTTTGGCATGAAAATTTGTCTGATTTTCAAATTCGCTTTGTCTGTTCAGAAAATGTGTAATACAGAAAGGGGGCAGAATAAAAATGTAAATGGCTTTCTCTGACAGTACGTGGCACTAGAAAAGCAGAAATACCCTGGCTACCCCAGTATACAAAGTTCTGCACATCTTTCCATCTGCAACACATGCTAGTCACAGAAAAAATGAAGTCAAACAGTAATTACAGCCTTTATGTTTTGTATTCGCTATGCCTATGGTGTTTGCTGAACAACAGAAAATACAATATCACAGAGACAAGATAGTCAGTTCAAGATTCTTCCTCTGCCATTTACTGTTGCATAGCAAAATAATCTGTTTGTGAGCATCACTAAGTTAATTAACATTAGTGGTTCTGAAAATGTTACCAAAAGATTACTTTTAACCTCCATATATATATCTCGGGTCTTTTGTGACCTGGCGCTCACTACCAGCCTTCTTAGTGGAGCTTAATCAACTCCTTATAAACAAAATAACAGAAATGAAAAAAAAAAAGATAAAAGAATGCCTGTTTTCTATTAATTTTATTTAGTGTTATTTAGTTTTATTCAGTGTTAGTGTTACGCGCAACAATAATAATTTTTTATTGACTGCAATTCACCTTTATTCCACAAGGTCTGATACACAACAATGTAATGACATTTCAATAATAGTTGCCACAGGAATAGAAGAAAATAATGGTAAGTATCATCAGGAGAACTTGAGCTGGCTCTGTGATTTACAACAGAGCAAGAACGGAAGGCAATCAAATATTACATTCACTGTTACTTGATGGTGGATCTGGTGAAGAAGCTAGCGATCAAAGTATTGATTTTAAAGATGTTGAAAATGATAGTTTTGAGAATAGGTTTTAGATCGTGGATATGAGCCAGATGCTGAATGTACTAGGAAATGAGCTCTGACAAGAACAGTGATGATGGTGTAAAACATCTGCTCAAACTGAACGTTTCCAAGCTCCAAAAGGTAATGAAATATGCTTTATTTAATTCTTCTGTAATTGTTACTCTAATATCAGGAGAGTTCGATATAATCACGAGCCGTGTTAGATATAGATCCAGGTCCCTAAAGACAACAATATGTAATAATCATTGGCAGTTACGGGTTAATGCATGACATTCATGCATTAACAGCCATTCATTTGAATAAAAAATGTTTATTTTACTAAATTCCTCACCAAATATTGTGAATGGGCCTTAAAGGGGTGATGAATTGAGAAATCAATATTCCCTTGAGCTTTTGATATATAAAAGGTCATAGTAATATAAGAATATCCTCTAAGTTTCAGAGCTGAAAACTTCCTTGTTAGTCAAAGAAAAGCTTTTATAGACACCAGGCCCAGCAAACTCTTGTGCGTCATACTGACGTCAGTGCGCCGCAACGAAACACCGCCTATACAGAACGTCTAATCCAGTAGCCCCGCCCACTGATTCATGGAGGGCTTGTGCTAGCTAGCCAACAACAATAAACATGCCGAGGAAGATAGCAAGATATTGCACTATTCCTGGTTGTGGAAGAACACAGTCGCTGCATAAGCGTCCTTCGGATCCTAATATTAGGAGTTTGTGGTTGAACTTTATTTCTAATGAAGTTCCAGCTCACGTAGGGAAGACATGTTCACTTTATTTCACTGTCACTTTATCATTTGTTAACAAAGCTCCGGTTGATGCTGGATTTGGATCCGACAGGAATGGTGCAACACACTTATGTGAGTAAAACGTGTTTTTATATGTGATAGTATTGCATTGTTATAGATCGTTTTGCTTATGTATATGTGTCTAACAGAGCATACCTTTAGCACTCTGGAGTCAGACACGTATGGGCCAGGGCTTGCAAAACCCAGCAGGCCGATCTCATAATATTCCGTTCTTGATCTGTGCTGTTGTCTCTCTCGAGTTGACATTTGAAGGGCGGCACATAAATGTGTGTGCACGGTTCACACTTATATCGACTGATTTAGTGGGCTATGTGTAATATAAAAATAACAGTCCAATCGCGGGTGGATGACAAATAAATCATTGTGTTTGTTTGCTAAAGATGTTTATGAGCCCTGTGATCGAGAAAATCATTCCGGTTGTCGCTTCTCCCTCAATCTCTCCTCTCCCTCATGTGAACTGATAGGGGAGCTTAAGCTCATTAAATATGCAAATCTTATCCAATCATAGCCGTGGCCGTTTACTTCAAAGTCTCCAGTGCGGCACGCCCACCAAAACCCAGCGTTTTGGAGAGAGCCTCAAAACCAGAGTAGAAAATAGCCTATTACTTATTAATGATGATGTTTTTGAATGTAAAAACCACATGAACATCATTAGTTGACCTCTGACAACAGTATATATATATTTTTTAAAAAGCCAGTTCATGACACCTTTAAATGTAGGGCCATTCTTTTTTAAATAAAAAAACTTTTCTAACTTCACTTTTGTTATATGTTGGATGAAGAATAAAGCCAGCCAGATAGCTAATTACTCCTGTTTTTGATGTCTTGATGTTTGAAGATTAAACAGCAAAGGCTTTGATAAGATGTCCTTGGTCACACTTCAAAGGGGAAGAGATGGTGAACTAATGGCAGTTTACCTGCAAGGCAGTAATAACAGGGTGATGACAGGGGTCGACCTTTATGAAGACCATGTTTGCATAATAACTTGCATGCTAAAGGGTTACAAAAGGTTCATAGTATTATCAAATGATTAGCTCTTCCCTTCTCTTGATTTCATTGAATCACCTCGATGTGGCACAACAGCTATTTAGTAAAACCGAAGAAAGCTAAATGACTCAATTGATCCGTATAAAGTGTTTGTATCAAATAACTTGTTGTCATATGCACATATATCTATTAAGAAATGAAATCAACCTGTTATCACTGACCTGAAAATGTCTGCGAAATTGCATTCAGTAAATAGATGGCTTGATAGGAAGGCCTCAGGCAGTGCTTAAACTCGAAGTGTGCTGATGGTATGATAAATCTTTGGATTGTCTTTCAGCCATGAGCTTTAGTTTTATGTTTCCTCTCTCAAAGCTAAGACATCTCCTGGAAACTATGCCAGAATATACTTCACTTCAGCCAGGGCATGACTCACTTGTCTACTGGTGCCTGTTGAGCATGTCAAGGACTG
This sequence comes from Pseudorasbora parva, assembly GCF_024679245.1. Classification (NCBI taxonomy): domain Eukaryota; kingdom Metazoa; phylum Chordata; class Actinopteri; order Cypriniformes; family Gobionidae; genus Pseudorasbora; species Pseudorasbora parva. The sequence goes on from NC_090175.1 coordinate 26,467,308, forward strand.
AGGGGCTTTTATAGGGGCTTATAAAAGGAATGACAGCTGGGATGTGGGACACTGAATTCACCATGATCGAATTATATTGTAGATTGGTTTATCACACTTTATATTCATATAGTATTGAAATATGTTATCTGCTTATTCATTTTTCCAAGCCATATCAAAAAGCTCATCTTGAACCAGCACAGATTATAGTGACATCACACCAGAGGCCCGTCATTCTGCATTATGTTATGTGGCCATATCCACATGGCCAGATAATATCTGCTGTGTACAACCTACAGCCTGACCAGACCACAGTTCCTGACGCAGATGTCAGATTTGCGTGCCCTTGAAAAATTATTTTGTTTTGAAATTCTGCTTTCCAACTTCTTGTATTGTCTCTGTTTCTCAGTTGGCATGAAACAAAGTCATGACTTTACGTTTATGCTGAGACGTAGTTACAAGTAATTTCGGTAGAAATAGTGTAGAGCGGGAATTGATTTTATCCATTGGTTATTGTTTGGATTGTGGAAAGCGAGCATTGCATACTGGATTGAAGGCAGATCTAAATGCGATTGGCTGAACTGCAATGCGGCCTTGCATGCCAGCAAAGAGAAGGGAGCTTATTAAGAGCAAGTTATGAAGAGCAAGTTATGCAAGTTTTGATTTAAAAAAAAATCAGATTGCTTAATGGTTATACATGTATTCCGTACATCCTCAAGTGGCATGCACACAGGCCATTCAAACTTGCCATCCCATATTTTTGATTTTTCTCCTACTACAAGCAACACACTTTGCCAAACCACACTTAACACAGGATGTGTTATTGCTTTCAATATGGAATGGAACAGAATGCAGCGGCCTGCAACACATTTTACAAGGCACTTCTTGTTTTAACTTGGCATTTTGAGAAGTGTGGAACTCATTGCATTTAAAGCACAGCAGGCGCAATTGTGTAAAGATCTTAAACTTGTTTTCATGGATGAGTATTTTGACGCCATTACTCACAAACAAGAACAAAGACGAGACATAACAAATCTTCAAGTTAGTCAGTTCCTCATTTGGAATAAAAACCAAAGTCAGTCTGAAGATGCAGATTGACCACCAAAGTAATTCATTTACAAAGAGTCTTGCAGTTATTTGAAGACTATGGGAAAACAACCGTTAAAATGATTTGTTCGTGTCATATGTGTGTCTGCTTTTCTGTAAAAGTCTGAATAAAGTCAGATTTCATTAACAATTTACACCAAAAAAAACAAAACAAAAAAAAACATTGGACGAACAAAAGTAGTCAGGTACCATAAGGCCTAAAGAAAAGCATTACAGTTAATCATATCGAAGCGCTGTTTCAAAATCAGTCTTTTGTAAGATTCCAAATCATGATGATGCAGATACATTCTGACACATGAATCATAGTGAAATGTTCACTTAAAGGTCTCCTATATTGATCTTATCCACACTTGAATAAGACACAGATCCAGTGCAATATCATTTCAATTAGATCTTTTACTTCTCCATGCAAGAAGATCCTCTCTAATTTGATTCTCATTTCCGTGCAACATCTTACCCTCTAATCAGACCGTTAGACTGTAATCACGAGAGCTACAGTTCACTCCTTCCCCAGAGGACGTTTAGATCTGAGTAAGCATATTTGTGCAATGACCATCACTGTAGAGGCCTGCTCTGAATTCAGTTGCCGTTACACTCAACAGCTGGTTAATCAAGAAATATTGCAGCACTGCCGGTGTTAAAATGGGGACTCTAGGCTGACCTAGATAGCGTTTTTATGTATCTACTGACCTTAACTGTCCTCCTGTACCGACAGGACACCTTAGTTCACTTAAAAATTGAATTTGTGTCATCATTATACTCACCCTCTTGTGGTTGATGATCTAATAACATTGGACCCCGCTGACCTTTTTTTGTTCGTTTTCAAAATGAAAGTCATACAGTTTTTTATTTTTTAGCAAGTAGGGTTAGGGCTGTGAAATCATCAACAAATTTTATAAACAACAACAACAGCAACAAAAAAAAAAAAACTAAACTAAAGCATCTTAGGTTTACTTTGTATTATCCATGTACTGTATACAGTATATCGATCAGACATAACATTATGACCTAATATTGTGTTGGTTTCCCTTTTGCTGCCAAAACAGCCCTGATTCATTGGACTCCAGAATAGACCCCTGAATGTGTGATGTGGTATCTGGCACCAATATGTTAGTAGCAGATCCTTTAAGTCATGTAAGTTGCGAGGTGGGGCCTCCATGGATCGGACTTGTTTGTTCAGTACATTCCACAAATGCTTGATTGGATAGCCTGGATGCCAGCCGAATTTAGCCCCGCCCACATTTTTAGGTCGGGCAGTTCGGTCTGGCCTTGCTCCATAGAGGAGTAATTATCCCCGAACAGAAACTGTTCGGACCAATGAAATCATCAGGGCAGGCTTTAGACGATGATGTCAACAGTACGTCATGCACGTCATCAAAGGGGCTTGGATTATATTTGTTCAAATCCTGAACGGAGAGCTTGTTTGTGTATGCATTCACCTTCACAATTTCTCTCAGAAATGATGATCATGTTGGGTAAGTACTCTGTGTATCATTAAATCATTGTATTTTTTTACAACACCGGCAAAGATCGTGTATTCCAGCCTGATTTCAGCGCGTGTGCAGACAGGGTTGCCAAGTTTTTACAACAAAACCTGCCAACTACTAGCCCTAAAAAAAAGCTTCTCGGAGGGTTCTCCGGGGGAAAAAGGGCGTTTGGGGGGTAAAATGTGTGTTATTTTGGCAAGGTTGCCTGCTAAAATTCGCACTCATGGGTCTATATATCACATAATAGTCGCTGCAACCCGCGGACATAGAAAACCACTCGCGGGGAAAAAACGCGGACATGGCAACACAGTGCAGTTGAACTATGTTGACATTTGACAATGCGTTGCTTCGTTGCTCTGATTGGTTGTTGGTCTATCCAATTGATGTCTTTCCTGGTTCGGTTGAAACACGCCCCATAATCACAGCCCAATGGAGCAGTTTCAGACTCATATTCTGACTAGAATTGAGTATGACCACGTCAGGCTATTGATTGGATTGAGATCTGGGGAATTTGGAGGCCAAAATTCCATTTTTTCCACTTAACCATTTTTGCTTTGTGGCAAGGCAGATTATCCTATCGAAATAGGCCACAGACACCAGGGAATACTGATTCCATCAAAGGGTACATGGTACATGTATACTTACATTCCAAGTACATGGTCTGCAGCAATGATTAGGTAGGTGGTACATGTCAAAGTAACAGCCACATGGACAGCAGGACCCAATGTTTCCCAGCAGAACATTCCCCAAAGCATCACATTCTTCCCTTTGTGCATCTTGGTGCCATGTGCTCCCCTGGTAAGCGGTGCACACGCACCTGGCCATCCACACAGTGTAAAAGAAAACGTGATTCATCAGGCCACCTTCCATTGCTCCGTGGTCCAGTTCTGATGCTCACCGCTTTTGGTGGTGGAAATGGGTCAGCATGGGCAAAATTAGCCAAAAATGCCTGATGTATCAAATGCGGTACTCAAAAAAACCCATACACAACCTTTTTTTAATAACCCATAAAACAAAAATCATATGTAAATGTTCATAAATATGTTGGAATAGTTATAAAATTGTAGTCTCAATGTTTTTGCCCAGTGTTTGAATATAGATGTGTAAGATCCTCTTTTGATCAGTAACCCTCTTCAAATCTGCAAAAGCAGTTGCATTAGATGCTAAAGATCAGCTAAAGGGCACAGGGATATTGATATTATTAGCAGCGAAATGCAATTAGTTTATGACTTAGAAACAGATGCACTTTGAATTATTCCTGGTACACAGCTGTTTGCTTTCTTTGTTTACTTGAAACAAATCTCTAGGAAGTATGTTCCCAAACAAGCTTGAAATGAAGCATTTTAACATATCTTGATGATTTGTTTGTCTTGGTTCATCGTGTTTCATTGATGTTTTTTGGAATTTAGTGAATCATTTTGTGGGTTTGCTCACGTGTCTTAGTTAGTTTTAGTTTTAGCCTAGTTTTGGACAGAGTGCATGTAACTGAACTTAGTAAAATGGTGGAGACTAGTAAAATGGCTGAAATTTTGTACTGCACCTTTAATTGACAAGAAGAAGCTCCCGATAAGTGCACTTAAAGGGATAGTAAAGTACTAACTCTTAGAAACAGATGCACTTTGTTTTGCACTTAGTTACTTTGCCAGGATCTTGCTGTTCCAGCCCATTCTTACTCTAAATTGTCAGATGTTGATTTTGAGCTACACAACAGGTAAACTCATTTTTGTTCAATCAGATTAAAAATCAATACTACATAACTATATTTATCACCACCATGAAGAACTTTCTTAAAATATCTTAATAATTTAGCTGTCAGTACGAAAATATTAGTAGAGTTGAATTTGTATACTAAAGCCATAATAGCATAGCCTAGAAATCTAGACGCACCCTAGCGGCAGCAAATTTAATCTGCCCGCCAGTGTCGTCTAGGAACTCTCAATACCCTTCTGAGCTGTATTCCCCTCACTCTGGACAGGCCAATCGTGTATAGAGTCGGTGGGCGGGGCCATAATGACGACGGCCGAGTTGCGTTTGCGTGCTTCTAGTAAACACAGAAACTGGTGAACGGCGGCGGTCTTTCGAATCAGCTTTGACCGCGATTCTGGAAGACTTGGAGTTGAGCTTTTCTCTGAGAAAAGAACAAAGAACGGCACTGAAGTCATTCTTAAAAAGGGAAGATGTGTTCGGAGTTTAGCCGAACGGATACGGCGAATGTTTAATCTATCAACAAGCTCTGTTTCACCTTCGTTGCTCTGGATGGTTGTAGCGCTATCCTATCGTGTGCAGAGGGAGTTTGAAAGACAACCGTTTATACCGCCCCTCGGATTGAGCCCTGTCTATGGTGAGTTTCCAGACCAAACATCTTGATGTGGGTCCGGCTTGTCAGGCTAATAATAGCATTGTTTGAGGACTATACAGTGAAACGTGAGGTTTTAACATTTTAGTTAAACTTAAGGCAAAAAATCCTTCCATGATTTGTTTAAAAAGTTCCTCAAAAACAGCATATTACTGATGAAGACTTTCAGAAGATTTGACTGTTATTTAATATAATAACATTATTTGTTCTGTGTAAATTGGTACATTATGAATAGCCGAGAAAATACTAGATTGTACAATTACTGAACAAATTGTGGATGATGCTTGCCGTGGCAAGCCTTGGGGCCCTGTTGCTAAGGTGTGTTGAGGCGGTTGCTAGGGTATTCTGGTTGGTTGATAGGCGGTTGCTAGGGTGTTCTAGGGGGTTGCTAGGCACTTGCTATGGTATTCTGGGTGGTTGCAAGGCAGTTTCTAGGGTGTTGTAGATGGTTGTTATGGCGTATGCATGTGGTTGCTAGGGTATTCTGGGTGGTTGCTATGGAGTGGCAGCATCCCATAATGATGCCCCAATATCACCTTGCCAGTATGAATGATATAAACCAACCCCCATGTCTCTATAATGTTCTGATGCAGAGAGTGAAACAGTTGCTAGGGTAATCTGTTTAATTAATTAGCTAAATAATAGAAACAACCAAATTAACTTTAAGGGCTAATTGCAGGACTGAGCGCTGATAGTGCTGGATCTAAACAATGCAAAGAACCTCTGGGAGACCGACTGTATGCCAAATTTTGGATAAACCATCAGTTTTTCTATTGACCGAGACACAAACTCTCAGGCAGTGAGCTTCCTTTCCTAAGTACTAACAGGTGTGTATCAGTGGAAGACCTGCACATGATACATATGCAGAGAAATAGTTCATATTAGAGCCAAATACAAACCAAATCCATTTGAAGGCCATTCGGTCACATTCACACACACTCCTCCCTTTCAAGAGAAGGACATTACTTGGTGTAGCCCACTAATAGCTTTTTGTTGTGTGCACAATATGCAACACATCTACTTTTTTGTTTATTCGTAAAATGATCTAAACATGTTACTACAATTAATTGAATATTAATTTAAAAATTCATTATACCAAAATAATGAGGCATGATTTTATTTTTTGGATACAGTTGAAAAATTCAAGACTTCTAAAGTGGGACAAACTACTATAAGGTTATATCCAACATATCCAATATTATTTAATGTTCCTGTAATGCTTTATGTAGAATGTATCACCATCTAGCATCAGTTTCTGCCTTTTATATTACAATTAGTTTGGCAAGACAAAAAGTTGTGTGATGCTGCTTTCATGTGCTCTCGGAAATTTCCGACTTCCCACTTCTGAAGGTGTAATTATGAGTTGGTCGTGCTCAAGTGCTTTACTGTTGGAAATCATAAGAGAACCTAGGAATCATTGAGGACACCAGGTTCATTCTTGCCTATTTCTTGGGGAAAATTCTTAAAGGAACACTCCACCATTTTTAGGGCTTATTCAACCTATTTACTGCATTTAAATATTTGGGCAAATACATTTTTGTCTCAGTGCATGCATTGTTTTAGTTTGGCAGGGTCACCACTAGATTAGCTTAGCATAATGAATGCAGAGGTATCACGCAACACATTGTGATCGCTCAACAGCCAGAGGACGTGAGGATGAGTAGCAGTGCTTCGCCTGTGCTTCCCCATAGTCCCATAGTATAAGTCAATATCTGCCTAGGAAATCGCATAATCTGCACCGCTATTTGTACTAGTTGTGAATACACAGGCCACAAGATGTAATTAGGTAGTTTTTTTTAATCACTTTTACTCAGGACATGCTAACTGGCAACATAGGATTCCATTTATTATGCTAAGCTAAGCTAGTGGCGAGCGACCCTGCCAAACTAAAACAATGGATGCAGACAAAAATGCATTTGCCCACATATCTAAATGTAGGGAAAAAGTTGAATAAGCCCTATTTCTAAAAACAGTGGAGTGTTCACTTAAGAATATGTTCTAAATGTAGAAATAAAGTGCCTAACAAAATGTTTAATTATAATAAAAGCATTTATGGGTAGGGTAGGTTTAGGGGTAGGTGTAGGGAGGGCTTTTAGTGTTCCTTTAATTCGTGAGGCCGTTATTATTGCATCCTGTTAATGTACGACAATACGAAGGTGCAAATAATATGTATCTGTCAAAAGAAATGATGCATTACATGTAATTACTATTTATATAGCAAATAACTGCTACTTTTATATGGTGTAAATAGAATATATCACTATTTTTACTTAGTAAACAGAATCTACAGCTATTTGCACTTATATATAACCTGACGTGGTCATACTCAATTCTAGTCAGAATATGAGTCTGAAACCGCTCCATTGGGCTGGGATTATGAGGTGTGTTTCAACCGAACTACCGGTCTATCCAATTGATGTCTTTCCTGGTTCGGTTGAAACGCCTCATAATATCAGCCCAATGGAGCAATCCAATCAGAGCAACGAAGCGACGCATTGTCAAATGTCAACAGGCAGAGCTCAACTGCACTGTGTTGCCAAGTCCGCATTTTTTTTCCGCAGTTGTTTTCTATGTCCAAGGGTTGAAGCGACTATTATGTGATATATAGACCCATAAGTGCGAATTTTAGCAGGCCACCTTGCCAAAATAACACATTTTACCCCCCAAACAACATTTTTCCCCCGGAGAACCCCCCGAGAAGCTATTGTTTAGGGCTAGTAGCTGGCGGATTTTGTTGTAAAAACTTGGCAACCCTGTCTGCACACGCGCTGGAATAAACGATCTTTGCCGTGTTGTAAAAAAATAAAATAATTTATTGATACAAAGAGTACTTACCCAACATGATCATCATCTTTGAGAGAAATTATGAAGGTGAATGCATACAAACAAGCTCTCCGTTTAAGATTTGAGTAGATATAATCCAAGCCCCTTTGATGACGTGCATGATTACGTTACTGTTGATCATCTGTCCGTCATCGTCTAAAGCCCGCCCTGATGATTTCATTGGTCCAAACAGTTTTTGTTCGGGGATAACTACTCCTCTATGGAGCAATGCCAGACCGAACTGCCAGACCTAAAAATGTTGTGGGCGGGGCTAAGTTCTGCTGGCATCCAGGCTAACTTATATATATACAAAAAATGTTATTTGCACTTAGTGTAAATAGCAATTATCATTAAGAAAATATGCTGTTTTCACTGAGTCTAAATAGATAGTTGCTATTAACAGTGTAAACAGCAACTGGATTTTATTTACACTTAGTGAAAATAGCCGCTGTCATAATTAAATGGAATCATAGACAGCGATTTGGGTGTTCTCTACTTGGTGGTTGGGGCATGGTACTACAACTTAAATGGTTCAAAATGGCTTCCAAATATCTGTACTGTAGTGGATGCCATACATTAAACAGTTAAAATGCATGACTGTAATAGCCAGAGAAAGCAATGTAGATGTTGTGGGGGAAAAGCTATTAAAACTAAACAGTCGCTACATCAATAGTCATCTCCTCCACCATTTTTAAAGTTTATGGCCCGCCCAACTTGGGTAACAAAATTATCTTTTATGGTTTCCCAGTCATAAATAAAAATTAAGAGGCCGTTGAAGTCCGATAGCACGTGAAATCAGCGTGAGGTGTAGCTGTTAGATGGGTGAGGTTTCCTCTATGATAATATCTCCTTGTGGGTGTGGTGGTGGTCTGATGACAGGACTCTTTGATGCGAACAGAACCTAAAGCAATTTAAATGCACCTATCTCTGTGGTTACCTGCTATTACAAGGTGTCGCCACATGTAGTTTTGTCTCTAAATTGAGTTTTTTGGGGTGGTTTGACAGGTTTACTTCAGTAGGCGAGGGGTTAAGTGAGCGGCCTGTAGGTGAACGAGGGCGTAATGGCAGGTTTGTAGTCTTTTTTTTGTTCAGTTTATTATGAAGTAAACAGCCCCACACTCAGCAACTTTCAAGCTTCTTTGCTCCATGCTGCAAATTCACATCGGGTTTATTTCCAACACAGCAGCACTAATCCTGCAATATCTTTTCCTAATAAATAAAGTAACTGATGCAATAAACCAACAAAAATCAGTCTTCTTTACAAACAATTCCACCACGGGACAAAGGGAGATTAGAGAACATCATTCAGCGCCCCTGACTCAGCCAGAAAGTGTCATCAGGTAAGTGCTGCGTTGACAGTACTAAGAATTAAAACAGCAGCTGCAACTTTTCACAGCGCAGCTTCAGAGGACATCTTTCAACGGGGGACGTATTGAAATTTTGTTGGATTTAAGCAACCCAAAAATACACAGAAGAGTGTACACATAGTTGAATACAGTGTTAAATGGAAATGTCATTTACATCTCACGAGTAAAGTGTTTTTCTGCTTTCCTGCACATGTGGGAATATATTACGCAGAACTGCCAAAGCTTGTAGGCGTGCACACAAATACAAACCATACATTAAAAACCATTTCCTATCAGGTTGAGGACAGATCCATTGTACAGGGATGTAGAAGACCGTAAGGGAACTATTAAGTAAAATTAGTCTGTCCCAGTGGTGAGCCTGACAGGACTAAATACCATTAAAATGTTTAAACTGTAGTCAAATTTTACAAGGAGCAGAGCAAAGAAAGAAAGTTATGCTTGAATGTTTCACTATGGGTTAAGTCTAACCACAGGGGTTAGAGAATGAAATAACCTCTTAAAAATGCAATAGTCTCAATGGATGAGATCATTCATCCGCTTTTACTGGGAAGGAGTGATGCTAATTTGTTCTGTTACTGCTAATGTGTATTTAATATACATTTTACATTAATACTTAAGGATAATAAACTATAAAGGGACCAAAAGAAGGAAATGCAAGCATATGAAACTGTGGAAAACACTTAACTGTGCATGGGTTTATAGGAAAATGAGAATATATTAAGACTCTTACAGTAAATGGCCTAATAACTTCCCCAAAGCTTGTCGTATTAAGTTTACTGAAAAGTTATAATAGGCGGTATAGGTGATTTAGTCCACATGAAAAGTTGTTTATTTTCATGATTATAGTACTTGCAGATTTTCATAACAGCTTGGTTGAAGGTAACATTGCACTTGTACCATCTCAAATACACCATCAATGTTCAGAAGGCATTAAAAGAAAAGCACTGAAACTTAAACCAAAATAATAATAATAATAATAAAAAGAAAACTGTATAAAATCCTATGCTGGGTATGTCAATTTTTAAGTTCATAGAACTTCATTTTAGTTTTTGCTGTTGCAAATAATATAAAATACAATCTTTTCTCAAACAAGTGTAAAAAGAGAGCACACTGACAACTGAGAATACAGCAAAAATGATCCACACTTGGTAAAACAACATACAAAATATAACAGAAAAATCCAAAAGATGGTAACAGCTGTAAAGTCCATACGAAACCTGCAAGTTCCTTAGTATAAAATTGCATTTGCAATTTAAAAAGAACAGCCATTTCAAGAAATGATCTTCAGTAGACACTTTACAATGATAGGTAACTGCTTCAAATAAAAGCAATTACGAAAAACTAGGGAAGTCCAAGTCCAGAAAAAGAAAGAACTGTTTTGAACATACACACAAAAGCTACATTTCTAAAGCATTTCACACCATTCTCGTTTCTCTTCCCACTATGCAACGCTTTCAATATGCCAACCATGTATTAAGTAGCATTACAAAGCAATGTAAACTGTGTTTGCTAAATTCACCCACATAATGCAAGGGAAATTTAGAAAACACCTGGCTAGTAAAGTAAGGGTTTATGCACTTAAACAATTAGTAAACACATAACATAAAATAAAAAAACCCATCATAAAGCACAACAGCCAAAGTATTTGAACAGACATCTGATAATACAAGCATTAATGCCGATTTATTAGTTACCTACAGGTTCGTGAGGTCAAGTTTGATTAGGTAAGTGCTACAGTACCTCTATTTTACCTGCTATTCTCAGTATGACATCTTGGCAGGAATGTGATCAAAAGCTCTTTGGATTCTTGGGGCCATTCACACAGAACATGTTTTATTATTATTTTTCATATCTACGAAAGCCCATTTCTCAACACAAAATCCTACTTTGATAAGCATAATTTAAAGAATAAATACAATTATGAGATAAATTTTTTTTTTAAATGAAAAGTAGAAATGATTACAAAAAGTCAAAATTAGGAATCATAATTATGAGAGTCGAAATTGAAAAATCAAATGACAAGTGAAAATGATGAGAAAAAAGATTAAAATTTCTATATAAAAAGTCAGTGACTTTATCTCCATTTTGACTTGTCATATGATTTATCTAAATTATAACAGCCGAAATTGAGATACAAAGTTATAATTATGACAAATAACTTTTTTTTACTTATGTTACTTATGATTTTAGTCTCAGAATTTAGAATGTGTCATATTTTGACTACTCATAGATATGAATTACTATGTCATAATTAGGATTTACCAAAGTATTTTCGACTCCATCTCAAGACTGATTTGTACGTATTTGTACGAGGTGGCTAATTCGAACGACCCTAACTCGTATGAATTCGTATGATTTGTCTATACTGCAGTTTTTAGGGGCAGGGTTAGATGTAGGTCATTTCTATGAAATCATACGAACTGACCAACTCGTCAAATACATACGATACGAGTCAGTTCATACAAATTTGTACAAATTAGCCACCTCGAATTGCCGTGAGATCGGCTCTGTATTTTCCACTGATGTGCTGGAAATGAGCTTCCTTACAAATGAACAAATTTATAGTATTCAAACACAATACCACAGCAAACTTTTCACCCATTGTCTGAAGAAATAGAGAGATAAAAAAAGCATAGGTATACAAGCAGCACTTTCTGTTCAGTAAATATGACTGAATTCAGGAGACTTTTTGCGTTCTGTTCTGTGTAGAGTAATGACTGTTTAGATGTGGCCCACAAACTAATGTAAATTACATTTCGGAATATACATTTTTGTAATCAATTTTAATGAACTAAAAAAATGACCATTTGAAAATTGGCAGTCATTAAAGGAAGCATTTTTAATAGTAACCCAGAAATTTGACTATCCATTGATTGATTTTTTGTATAGACTGGCAGTTTTACGCAGTTGAAACGCTTTGAGTGTTGCTTTGAGTATGTGCCTGCTCAAGTGTGCGGTGTCAAACAGGCCTTATGTTTATATAGATAAACCATGTAGGAGGAAAGGATCAACACGGCAAGTTCGGGTAACCAGAAAAGGACATCTGTCAGGCTTAAAACTCTGATTCAGCAAGATATCATAACAAAAGCATGACCATACATGTTTAGGTATAAACGAAGACATTGTGTAGATCCAGCTAAAGGAATGGTAACACTTTATTTTGATGGTTCCTTTTTGAACATTCTGTTGACTAGAAGTAATTTTGCAGCTACATGTCAACTAACTCTCAGAGTATTAGTAGAATGTCTGCTCTCAGAACTCTTCATTGTGATGGTCCTCCAACAGACATTCTACTGACGATAAGTAACTTTGCAACTACATGTCAACTTATTCTAACCATACCAGTCTAGTAATACTCTAGTGAGAGTTAGCAGACATGTAGGTGCAACGTTATTTACAGTCCACAGAATGTGTGGGACCATCAACATAACCTGCAACCAAAGGAACCTTGAACAGAACCTTATTATTGCTAATTTAAATGATATTTTTTGCATAATTCAAAGAGACTCAAGACTGTGTTGAATGATGTTATTCACCACTTAATAGATTTCTGAAGTGATAAGCCGCTTCCTCCTCATTCATTTGACGATAATTATGATAACAATAATGTCCACAAGTCTATTTCCGTTTCTCAAGTGTGCAGGACTCGGGGACAAGCAGGGAAGACATACCTATGATAATACAACTATGACCTTTTGATGTCCGCTGAATGGCTAGGGATAAACCTATAGCTCCAATTCATTATCTTCTATCAAGTCCTGCCGTTTGTGCCATCAAAAAGAATTTCCTTTTCAGAAATTCTTGAAAATTTCCAGATCCTTAGCTGGTACTGGTGTGCCCTTCTTCCACTCATCCTCTGCATAGGTGTCAAAGTTAGATGTGTCACCCTCGTGAGATACCTTTGGAACTATGGGTGGCTGTAACAGGAAGGAGAGAAACTCATTAACAAAGCTTCAGATACGGCTAAATATGCACTACCATTCAAACATTTGGGGTCACTACTTTTCTTTTTTAAACAAATTAATAATTAAATTTAGCAAGAATGCATTAAATTGATCAAATGTGACAAAAGATTCATATTACAAACAAATGATGTTCTTTTGAACTTTCTATTCATCAAATAATCCTGAAAAAAATGTATTAGTTTCCACAAAAATCCACAATGTTTTTTTGTGCAACTTTTGTTGACTATATCTGATATCTATATCTTTTTTTGATGACCAGCTTACATCTTCTTTTAAAAATCGACCAATATCTGGCAAAACAACCCAAGGTAGATGTAGGCCGAAAAGGAAGTAAAAACAGCGTGATTTGCAATGGACACAGATAAAATAATGATACAAGCTTTTGCTTTTACCCGCACCAAGTGATCAAAACGTTAGGTTGAACCTTTGTCCTCCATTGCGCAATTTAAAAGAGTGTGATCGTGGTTGGTGTCCACCTAGTTTCGCGTAGCCAGACCTTCAGACTGACACAAGAAGGTCTGGACTTTCGGAGCTTTTATTGGCCAAGGGCCCAAGAGGACGTTTGACTGACATGTATCGCAATTAGGCATGTGCCGGCATCAAATTTCCATGTTGCGATTAATTGCTGAATCTTTTATCACAGTATATCACGTTATTGAAATAAGTTGCAAAAAAGTGTTTCATAGAACAGGTTTAATAACTTATAACAAAAAAAAAGAAAACCTTTAGCACAATAAAGCAATACACAAAAATGTATAAAGTAAACAAATATTTAAAACAGAGTAAAGCGGCTTGTGAGTCCTGACAGAATACAGACCGACTGAATGACACTTTGAGCATCTCAAATGGAGATTGCTAAAATGCAGCCTACTTGTTTATTGGTGTTTTCAGATCATCCGCGCGCAAGAGAGAGCTCTCTTGCATATGTTTGCCAGATTGTACATTTTTAGGTAAAACACCAGATAGTATACATGTTCTTTTCACAGAAAAGCTGTGATTGGGGGATTTAAATGACTGTAATCTGGCAACCGCAAGCACGAACGTTCTTCGTTCCCCCCCGACAAAACCAAAACTACTGTGATACTGTAGCACTTACCTAATCCGGTGATTTGGTTATATATGGTACTTAGAGTTTTCTATTGTTACTGTACTTGCATCTTGCGTTAATGCTGTCCCTCTAAGAAACTTTCAATTTAATCAGAAATTGTTTAAACAGTCAATAAGTGGATAAATCACTAAATACTGCTTGCAGGAATACAGTTGCAATTGCCCCTTTCTCCAGTTTAAGACGCTGAGCGAAGCTTGCTTGAAATGGGCCGAGCAAACGAATGATTTTAAATTACATTTTTGTGTATCCAATTATAATATACATCAACCAAGACTGTTGACATTTTTTGTGGGAAGGGTATGAAAAGTCCTCACGTCCCCTGCACAGCCAGGACCATGATATTTGTGTCCATGAGAGCTGCCGTTTTCACTATTCTCGTGTGTCGCTTGTTTACCTGTAGTCCTGCTGATTCGGCTCCGACAGTTCCGCCTGACAATGAACATGTTCCGACATTAATGTTGCAAATGTTGGGGGCATGCATATAAATGATCCCCAGCGTTTGCGTTACGGTTGGCGTTATGTTGAGAATCACTTATTTTTCCGTGGTGTTTTTAATGCACGAGATTTACATGAGAAGTAGGAGGCAATGGTGTTTGAGACTCACTGTATGTGATGTCCATGTACTGAACTCTTATTATTTCACTATGGCATGGTTAATTAAATTTGTCATTCTAGGGCACCTTTAATGTAAAGAGTGTGACTGAACAACAAAGAATCAGAACATATTCAAACAATATCTAGGGCATGTAAATTATTCCAGATTAAAATAGAAGTTTGAAAATGTATAGCCTTTTAAAGTCTTTAGGTATTAAGTATTGATGTGATGAGCACCGTAGCAAATACAGAAATCTGAATGGCTGTGTTTAGTAGCGGAAGTGTTTTTTTGTTTATGAGGATTACCAGGGAAACATCTGAATTTCTGCTGTTCGTTCATTGCCCTTTGCTCTCAGAGAGTGAGTGCGTGTCTACATCACTCGTCCCGCCATGTGCTGCTCATGCACTTTGGGTCTGTTTACATCAGTGTGCATTCCTCTTTGACGTGTTGTTCATTTTAAACAGTTGATGGGTAAAGTATTCTTAAAATGCATTCTAAAAATCTGAATAATTCGTCATAAATAATTATTCACGGTATTTTGAAGTGCCCACGATAACAGTATTGTGCATGTTCATTATCGTGATATATCGTATAACTGTATACCGGCACATGTCTAATCGCAACCAATCACAGTTCATTTTGTTCCAAGTCATGTTTAGAGTCGTACAAATTTAAAGTCGATGTCCCTGCAATAACAGACCGGCCATCTATAAATGATTAATTCAAGAATGTTGTTCAAGTTTCCTGCAGCAATGGAGCCGCCAACTTCACACACTTTTGACAAGCCAGTGTTTATTCATCCTGGTAAGTGCTTATTTTGACGGTTGCAAACACAACGGCGTTGTTCTTCAAAGAGGGAGTTTGGCGTCACGCCATTTGTTTCCAGGCGGACCGTTAAAGAGTGCAGAATACACATCTCGCGGACATCCTGTAGAATTCAACCAATTAGATGATGACGTCAAAACTCCTGAAGTGTTTCCAGAAAAGTGTGCCATATGATAAATATAAATAATTATAAAAAAATGTGACACTGAAGATTTGATCAATGAATGCTGAAAATTCAGCTTTGTCATAACAGGAATACATGTTTAAATACAAAACAGTTCTTTTAAATAATATGTTTTTTATTTTATTATATTTTTTACTTTATTACTGATCAAATGAATGTAGCCTTGGTGAGCACAATTGACTGATGATAGTGTATACTGCACTTCCCATTATCCAGCTACCAAGGACTTCTGGGAAATATGTAATATGTCCTGTAAACCTTGGGGGAATATTCTGTTTATGTAATTATAAAAGTAAAGTAAGTACAATTTAAATAGTAATATAGATTTACTTTAAAAAAATGGCGTTGACAATTATGCGGCCAATAATAACTTGGAAATCTTACACAAATGATTAGTGGTATGAAATGAATCTTTAATAACAGGTTATATCCTAAAACTCTATACAACAGAACTGCGGTTCTTACCTTAAGTTTTCTACAGGGCACAGACTCCCAGTCTACTGACTTAAACCATCTGTGCTTTTTTACATCATCAGCTCCATTCTGGAAGAAGACAAAAATAATACACAATAATGTGATTGATTACTGTAACTAAATGAACATTAAAGTAGACTAAAGTCTTGAGACAAACCTTCACAGTTAAAATGTGCTACAATGGATCAACTGCTGCTTATCAAAACTTTTTGAACATTACACCTCATTTGAATCAATTTTATTCCAAACAGTCTTTTCCGACACTGTGTTGTCTTTTTAGTTTCTTAGCGAGGAAAAGAAAAGTGGGGCAAAAATGCAAACCTACTGAAGTCTCAGAATTTGGGCCACGCATTGCACTGTGGGACTATAAGAGATAGACATCCACTCAAGTGGAATAACAGATATCTGCACTTGTGAATGAGCGCTGCTAGCAGGACCTGGCCTTGCTGTGGAAACAGTGCAAACACAGCTGTGATTGGGCTGCCGACTCTTAAACTCTCATTGTATGGAGTCAGAGGAGAATGGAGAGAGAAAAAAAAGCATACTGCTAAATTAACAACAGAAACATCCAGCCTGGGAAGTCCACCCAAAGTGGCATTTATCCTAAAAACGTTTGCCATCTTTGTCTCCTACTCTGAATCCGCATTGGCAACAAACAGGAAATCTGAATAAATCATCATGTCTTCATTCTAAAGAAGAATCCATACAAACATTGAGATATACATTTAGGCTCAGCTCACTCGTCGCATTCAGAGAATTGTAATAACAGCATTAACTGTTGCTAATGGGGAAATGACGCTCAGACGCAACCATTCACAAACTTCCCATGACATCACCGTCACAATATGCATCACATTATGCATGACAAGCCTGGCGCACTGCTGCCACCTCATCTGGCGCCAGTTATTGAATTATTTCCTCTGAAAGGACAATTTAGAAAAGTAACTGCCATTAAACCGCAACTGTTTGAATTACTCAAGCTGGAAATGCAGAAACATTTTGCACAAGGACTCTGCAGTCTGCAGTTTTTTCCTCTCCACCTCATCTGATGGGGGTTGGAATGAAGGCATTAGTGGGAGGGTTGCCCGGTGTCAGAAACACTCTGTGAGTGTCCAGGGAGTTTCTCCAGAGCCTCATCTCATCCCCTCTAGGCAGATAGGTAGCCTCCTTATCATAAATGGAAACATGTGGCCAACTGTGGCCTTTGGGAGAAAGATCTCACAGGACTCAATCAAGGTTTTATTGCTTATTAAGATGGAAAAACTGGCCAAGAAAAAGTTTAATCTGATTCATAGATTCTCAACCTGGCCTTGAATGTGATATAACGAGCCCATATGGACAGAATGAAGAGTGTAGCATTAATATAATGTTCTCATAGGAAATATCCCGGATGCTGATTCCTGCTGAAATACCTTGCTCAACCATATAAGCACTATAGAAAATATTTAACCTGATCTCATGGCAATTAGTGCGTATTTTACAAGTTGCCCAATTTGTATAAATTCATTTGAATGACCTACCTATCGCCAGGGTTTAGACAAATCATACAAATTTGTACGAGTGAGGTTGTACAAATTCATATGAATTAGCCGAATTGGTCGAGAGATAGCATTGGAATATCTGTTACCAACAACCTTGCTTACCTTCATGTTTCCAAGCCTTCTTGCCCGGTCAATTACCAGAAACTTCTTGATTAGGTCCCTAGACAAACAAAGAAAGAAGATGAGAATCACTATGCTGAAAAAGGCACATGATTTAGACATTTAATTAGAATTAAGAAGACGCCATTATTAAAATTCTGGCTGATTCCAATGATTATTGTTATGCTACAATAACAGATAAATGGCTAATAATAAATATTAAGATTGTACTACTTTGCTAAAATAATAATAATGATGATAATAAAATCAATTATCTGTATACTACAAGTGTACAAATATTTTAAGTCCTAAAAAATGATATAGGAATTTGTGTGTGGTCGGAAATGAATGGCACGTTTTAATAAGTAACATTAATAAAGTTTGAACTATTCTGCTTGTACTATTCTGAACGATGTCTGAAACTTTGCATTACTGCAGTCCCGGCTTCGCCTCCTTAATATGAGTCATTTGTTGTATTCCCCATTTGTAATTCACTTTGGATAAGTGTCTAAATGAGAAAAATGAGCTAAATGAGAAAATAGAAATTGTAAATGTAACGTTTACTGTACTTTTTTAAAGAGTTTAATCTTCACTATAATACAATTACATTTTATGCTAGATAATGGCAAAAATAAATACATCTATATTCTATCTAATATTAAAACTTGTGGATATTATATTTCCGAAATAAAATATCCATCATCAACCACGGATCAACCAAATACATGTGGAAAAACAACAAAATCAAACAAAATATCTAATTCATGCTGATATAGTGTGTGTCCCTATGCAAGAGTGGTCTGCTTTCGAAAAAAAATGTACAATACATAGAGATTGTTGCATGATATGCAAACATGTATGGAAGCCCGTTTCCGCCATTCGCGTGCCAAACTGCTGAAATCACATGATATTGGCAATCCGAATCATGAATCGTTTAACTGATTCATAACCGTTTGAATCTTTATTTGAGGATTGAAAACAAACAGAGAAGAGAAGACAATGCTGAATAAAGTCGCAGGTTTTGCGATTTCTGGACTAAAATGTATTTTCGAAGCTTCAAGAGATTCTAATGAACTAACTGATGTCACATATGGACTACTTTGATGATGTTTTTAATCCCTTTCTGGACATGGACAGTATAGTGTGCATACACTTTCATACGCTCTCGGACTAAATATAAAATATCTTAAACTTTGTTCCGATGATGAACGGAGGTCTTACGGGTGTGGAACAACATTATGGTGAGTCATTAATGACATCAATTTCATTTTTGAGTGAACTAACCGTTTAATTAAAAAGACACCAGTTTTTAATGTTCTCTGCATCTCGGGAGGCATTTAAGAACCAAGGACATTCAAGCAGATTTTTTTAAAAGGTTGTATTATAATTTATATATCGCAATATATATCGTTATCCCAAGAGGCTGCAATGTATATCGCAATATGGATTTTGGGCCATGTCGCCCATCCCTACTTTATACCACACAATCGCGAGTTTATATCTCAGAATTCTGAGATAAAAAGTCGCAATTGCTCTTTTAATTTTTTTATTTAGTGGCGGAAACGGGCTTCCATAAATGTGCTTTGACAAATGCCTAAAAAAAGCTTAAGAACCACAATCTTCACTATCATATGAACACAACATTTTCTTCAAACATAAAAATCGACCTGCATTGTGGTTATGATCCAACGCGCTTCAAGCTGTGAAGACGAGCGCATTAGCATGTTGACTGCTGTGACGTTGATGTTCTCACTCAACCTAACACGAGACGCCTGGAGCGATCTTGCTACAGATGACCTTACCATTTACTCTTGCCTCCCTCGCAGATGTTATTCATTCTCCGATGATCCTGTGTGTTTGACTTAACGATACTATTATCCTATCAAGCTTGTTAAACCCCTACTGACATAATACGTCGTCCGGGTACTTTCACAATTGTAACTAGAGTAAACATGTCAGCTGAAAGGAAACACGGATTTGCTTTTGCCTGAGGTGACTGTCTATCTCTATTTCCTCAAGCTTCCTTAAGCTGTCTTTGTCTCTGGAGTGCAGACTGTTTGAAGCAGCGAACAGCAGTTAGCCCAACCGTTAGTGGACATACAGCTCTAGTGTCATTTTGTGTACATGTTTGTACAGCTGCAATGACTTCTTAGATGATACCACTAAGGGAGGATAATGTTCTGTATCATTAAGGATTACTTTTTTGAACATTAAGATGAAACAGCACTTTTTTTCTGAATCCTGAGCTCCTCTAGTTCAAAAGCCCGCTGAGTAATAGTGTCGAGTAAACAGACACATGCCTGTCTGTAATCTAGAGGATGCCTCCACTCCTATAGCCGTCGGTGTGCTTAGTTGACATGTTTAGATGGGTTCATTAGAGGGCATGTGTTATGCATGTGTATCTGTGAGAGCATCTTTCTTTGAACTGTCTAAAACATGGGTCTTCAACCTTTTTCATGTCAAGGACCCGTTGCTGGAGAAAGAGGGACACCCTGTTATC
This sequence comes from Pseudorasbora parva, assembly GCF_024679245.1. Lineage (NCBI taxonomy): Eukaryota > Metazoa > Chordata > Actinopteri > Cypriniformes > Gobionidae > Pseudorasbora > Pseudorasbora parva. The sequence goes on from NC_090175.1 coordinate 26,487,718, forward strand.
ACGGAGTAGAAAACGATTGTTACATTTTAAGTGTTGTCTAGTACCATATTAGTGGATTTAAATTAGGGCTGTGCGATGTATCGAAATATCGCATATGTACATATCGCAGTATGCATATTCACAGTGGCAAGCAATGGCTGGATGATTTTAATAGGCTTTTTTATCATTGTGAAAAGTGTACGTATTAGGTCGGCGCATATAGCGGAGAATAGACTGGGCACATGACTGTTACTTATGTGACTTGCTTGATGTTAAAAAAAGTTATTAAACGCATTAACTTGCGATAAACAACAACTTGCAGTCTCGCGGTGTCTGCTTTCTGACACACACACATTGAAATGTGCGCACAAGCCGCCGCTCTGAAAGCGTGTGCTCCCTTCAGTTCTGTTTCGTGTCCTGTTACGCACTCGAACTGTCAAATACACACACAGTTATGTCAAAATGGCTGTCTTGATGAGTATTCATGTAAACCCAATCGGTTATGCTGTCTTAAAGTGACAGCCTGCTAAAACAGTAAACCTGCCGCTGTCTGTCAAACAACAAGAGAACAAGAGAAAATCACTCAGTGCTCTTGGCTGAATAACCTTTGTAACTTAATTATGTATCAGTGTATATTTAATTCATGTGGATACTACTGTTTTTAGTCCTAAATATATTTCATATATTATATTATTATAATTATAATACCGGTAGTTCTTACAAAAAATTACATTTTTAAATATTTAAATATTTAAATAATTTAAATATTTTAAGATGCTCTTGTTGCAAATAAATTAAAAAAGGCATTACTGATGTTCAAAGATATATACTTTTTATACATTTAATTTAGGAGCAATTACATTTTTTTGTATGATTTATTAGCATTAGTCTAGCATTATTAATATACTAGTATACAGTATTATCAATATGTTGAATATTTGAATCTTCAAGTTGAATCTTAGGTTTTAAGTTTCATGTAAAAAAATTAGTCATTTTCTATTTTCATTCAAGTTTTCTTTTTTCTCTAACGATTAATTTAAAAAAAAATCACTAAATTAACATGAATTTTAATCATTTAATCATGTTTTAGCTACAAAAATGTTTTAGTTTCTGTTTAATTTTTTAATTAAAGTCTTAAATTGTACTTTAGTAATTTTATTCATGCTGACATGTTTTTTTTTTCACTAGACATGTTTTATGTGTGCTATAAATATGCATGTGTCTTTTTTTGGTTGTGTTTTCTTTATCAAACTCACTTTACATAGAAATCCAGATGCCGTGGAAACTCCAGCTTTCCGGCCAGAATCTTCTGGTAGATGCCAAAAGGATTATCATCAAAAAATGGTGGATACCTTAGACAGAGAAAGACAATAAAAGAATAGAGCTTTTAAATGCCAGCGATTAATCTAAGATCCCAAAACCTTAAAAAGATGTACCAACCAGAGAGCACATGTAATATTTTAATGCTGACAAAGACATTTTGAAATAATGATCAATTAATGTGTCAGTGTGACAGAGAGCACAACAAGTCTCTGAAGATATACTACCCTTACGAAACAAAAAAATATTGCAGTATATTGGAAAATTTCATGCAATACATATATAAAACATATATGGGAATTAATATTTATATTTTTCAATATATTGCAATACATTGAAAGCGGCAATCATTTGTATATTTTGCAATATATTACATGAATATATAATATATTTTATAATACCATCAATATATTATTCCATATATTTACAATATATTAAAATATATTTCAAGTAATATATTGGTAAATATATTTTCCTTTCGTAAGGGTAGTGCCCTCAATCTTATTGACAGCTTAGCTGAATTAAGTGTTGAAATGCCCAAAACTAATGCAGACTTTATCTTTGTCAGCTTAGTTCAATAAAAACCTCTGCAATGATTAATGATCAGACCTGACCTGACCCGGACACTACAGACCAGACAAGAACATAGATGAATGCAAAAACAACTCTGACTAAAGCCATCAAAGACCAAACTTGAACTAGATGGCAAAAAAATTGATTTAAGTGCAGATTTAATATCGGCTTAGAATAAAATCAATAATATCACTTTTTTTCTTCTGTTTGTAGCATCAGTTTTGGTTGTCATTTTTATAATTGGTAAACACAGAAATAAACCTAGGTGACCACATAAATTAAATTTAAGTTTTTTATTAAATAATTAAAAATGGTATACTGAAAATAAAGCTTTAAAATGATATAATAATTAGTATTAGTAGCAGTAATTTTAATACTTTATTGTTAGTATGTCACTTGGAATTATTTTATATAAAAGTCCTCGTCAATTCTGTGACTTTTGCTTAACTCTTGCCCTGCTAGTGACATCATTTTCTATCATGTATGAGACACCACTTCAATTGACTTTTGAATTGTTTTCACTGTTATATTGTAGGGGACACTATTACACATTCTAAAAGAGTACAGAATCTCTGGATCAAAACACAGACAAAAAAGCAGCAGAAAAAAAACAATAAAAGCATTGCTTATGCATGTTGTATTCTTTATAGGAGAACCCCCCCCCCCTACTTCACTTTAAAATGAAAATGTAAAATAATTTACTTTATTATTTTTATCTCAAGAAAACATTACAGGATTTTTCTCCATATAATGTACTTCAAAAGCAACCAACAGGTTCCCGAATTTCTAAATCAATGCAGTTTCAAAGGGTTTCAAAGGGCACGATCCCAGCCGAGGAGTAGAGTCTTATCGAGTGAAAACATTGTCATTTTATAAAAAACAAACAAAAATGTATATACTTTTTTTTACCTCAAATGTGCGACTTCGGTGTTGTTCTTCTTCAAGAAGTATGACATGATCACGTGAAAAAGGTCACACACGTGACATACGTGGAAGTACCGACCCAGTGTTAAAACGAACGTGCAAAGACTCAATCAAATGCCCTTTACAGAAATAAAGGTCAAAAAACAATGTCAGACAATTTTAAAGTTGGAGGAGAACATGACATGGAGTTTTTCAGCAATGGGTCGGTACTTCCACCTACGTCACGGCTGTGACCTTTCTGGCGTGATTGGCATTATACACCGTGAAGAACAACAACACTGAAGTCGCACATTTGAGGTTAAAAAGTATGTATGTATATATATATATATATATATATATATATATATATATATATATATATATATATATATATATATATATATATATATATATATATATATATATAATTTTTTTTTTTTTTTTTTTTTAAAGGCCCACTGAAGTGCTTTGGAACGCGTCGCATTATTCAATGTGTTGATGTGATTTCCCCTGAAACGGCTCAAGCTGTTTGCAGCGCCTCCCCCTTTTTGAAACAACCAATAGCATTTTGTTTAGGTGTCAGTTTGACTGGAGCCTTTCTGTTTGGTAAAGCCAGTTTCTTCTAACTGTTTATCATCCTAATCTCCTCCATATTGCTTTGAAATGCAGCATTCTGTGCAGAATTCACATGGGTCCGATATGTTTTGTGGTCTGCGCGGACCCGCGCATATGATCTGTGCTGCGCTCTCGTGTCTGTAGTCTGAATTTAGACCAGAGCCGTTGGTGTGTGTGTGCGTGTGTGCACGCTGCTGCAGGCGTGAGACTAATGTGAAACCAGACTTAATTCGCCTCAACTGAAAGCATATTTACACTGACTGAATCGTTTCCAATCGCATATATAGTGTGCTATGTGCCTTTCACCACGTAGAAATTAGTAAATGTGTGACCAACTGAATCATTTCAGCCACAATTTCACCAGTGTAGGGGGCGGGCTTTATATTCTAGAGAGCATTTTGATTGGACAGAAGATTTGATGAGAAGGTAAAGTCTGTGATGATGTCAACAAAATCTGTACTTGAAGTTTTGAATGCTTATATCACCCAAATGCAAATTGTAATTTTTTTGTCACCATTTACTTTCACTGAATGGAAAAGAAAAACATAAACATTTCCTTTTGTGTTTAAATGAAGAAAAAAAGGTTATATAAGGTTGAAATGACATGACGGTGAGTAAAAGCACAAAAAATAATGGCAAGCAATGGATTACTAAGGGAATACAGAAGGCATGTAAAATTATATATATATATATATATATATATATATATATATATATATATATATATATATATATATATATATATATATATATATATATATATATATATTATAGGAGATGTATAATAACTAGCACAAAACAAGATGTAAACAAAGATAAGATATATAAAAATTAATGAATAAGTATTTTAAGTTTAACTATTGAACAGGTATAAGAGTAATACTCAAGCAATATGGAAAGTACTTATAAAAAATAGAGGAAAAGTAGACTTGTAGAAAGTAGAAATGACGATACAAGAATTACAAATAAAGTATATGCAGTATATAACACATTTAATGTGTATTTGGTAAATATTGGATACAAGTTAGAAAAAGGAGCAGAGAACTAGGGATTAGGTAGATTAAGTGAATATTTCTAGTAATCATTCAATATTTCCTAGGAGACCAGATAAAAAGGACATACTTGACATTGCAAATAATTAAAGAATAATGTAAGAAGAATAATGTAAGAAGAAAAAAATTTTCTGTCATTTCTGTCATATATCTGCTGTGATCAGTCCTTTTTAACAGGCACATTTACAAATAATATGAAAACAGCTTATTATTATTACAGCTTATTATATTAAAGCTGGAGATTTTTTTCAATTACAGACCTATTTCTCTGCTTTCTCAGTTCTCAAAAATGTTATTTGTGCACAGACTTGACAATTTTATAGATAAACACAAATGGCAGTGATGGAACTGGTAGAAGAGATTTCATTTGAATTGAAATGACAGAATTTTCTATTTCTTTACAGACCTCTAGGCTTCTAAAAGAAGTTAAATAAGGTGGATAATATCAACATAATGGATTGAAGCAGGACTGACAGTATTGATTGAGCGTGGAAACCATGAACAAAGAGAATCCAGGAGAGCAGAACTAGCTATTCCTTCTCGTGGGTGATGGAAAAGAGAGAAAGAGTGAAGGAGAACGAAAGAGAGGAAAAACGAACAGGAGAGAAATTAGTGTTACAGCAAGCAGTGGCTGGTGACAGAGGGGAAAAAGGAGAATTATAAAACTGAAACTTTTACGTAACAGCACAGGTGTCGCCAAGATTCCGATGAGAAAGAGAATAGAAAACAAGAAGCCTTTAAAAGTAAGCTTGAAGTGCTGGATCTTTTATCAACTACTGTAGTATAACTAAGACTGTAAACTGATTAAAATAATATTTAAAATCAAATTGATAGCATGTTTTTCTGATTAATTAATTAATTGCTACTGGTCAATTGATTATCAATCAATTTATTGATATTTGCATGTATTACTTTGTACATTTTAATATTAACAAAAAAAAAAAATCCTAAATGAGCAATTCAAAGGAAGTATTGTAGAAAACAAGGTAATTTTTCAATAGACATTACAAGCGGCTTAAAAAGTCAGAATGTAATTTGTTTTCATTAAATAAGCCTCTCATTGGCATACAGTCCAAAACAAACCAAGATTGTCAATCTGTCCATTCACACAGGGTGCATTATTGAATTCCGTCTGGGCTATTTTCTAATTGTTAATGTTAACAATTTGACATTAATTGAGTCTTGCTCTTTTTAAGCACCTCACACATTTTTTTTTGTCCCTACCGCAGGGACTAAAAATGTACATGAAATTTACCTGAACTCTGGAGCTAATCGAGGAGGTGATCTCTCTAGAGAGCCCTGAGTGACAATTTACCTCCTAAACTCTCAGAGGAAGCCGTGTCTCATTTTTTCTATGGACGCCCCAACAATCTGACGGCAAGTTCTCTCACATATACAGGTCCTTCTAAAAAAATTAGCATATTGTGATAAAGTTCATTATTTTCCATAATGTAATGATAAAAATTAAACTTTCATATATTTTAAATTCATTGCACACCAACTGAAATATTTCCAGTCTTTTATTGTTTTAATACTGATGATTTTGGCATACAGCTCATGAAAACCCAAAATTCCTATCTCAAAAAATTAGCATATCATGAAAAGGTTCTCTAAACGAGCTATTTACCTAATCATCTGAATCAACTAATTAACTCTAAAGACCTGCAAAAGATTCCTGAGGCTTTTAAAAACTCCCAGCCTGGTTCATTACTCAAAACCGCAACCATGGGTAAGACTGCTGACCTGACTGCTGTCCAGAAGGCCATCATTGACACCCTCAAGCGAGAGGGTAAGACACAGAAAGAAATTTCTGAACGAATAGGCTGTTCCCAGAGTGCTGTATCAAGGCACCTCAGTGGGAAGTCGGTGGGAAGGAAAAAGTGTGGCAAAAAAACACTGCACAATGAGAAGAGGTGACCGGACCCTGAGGAAGATTGTGGAGAAGGACCGATTCCAGACCTTGGGGGACCTGCGGAAGCAGTGGACTGAGTCTGGAGTAGAAACATCCAGAGCCACCGTGCACAAGCGTGTGCAGGAAATGGGCTACAGGCGCCGCATTCCCCAGGTCAAGACACTTTTGGGCTACAGAGAAGCAGCACTGGACTGTTGCTCAGTGGTCCAAAGTACTTTTTTCGGATGAAAGCAAATTTTGCATATCATTCGGAAATCAAGGTGCCAGAGTCTGGAGGAAGACTGGGGAGAAGGAAATGCCAAAATGCCTGAAGTCCAGTGTCAAGAACCCACAGTCAGTGATGGTCTGGGGTGCCATGTCAGCTGCTGGTGTTGGTCCACTGTGTTTTATCAAGGGCAGGGTCAATGCAGCTAGCTATCAGGAGATTTAGGAGCACTTCATGCTTCCATCTGCTGAAAAGCTTTATGGAGATGAAGATTTCGTTTTGCAGCACGACCTGGCACCTGCTCACAGTGCCAAAACCACTGGTAAATGGTTTACTGACCATGGTATTACTTTGCTCAATTGGCCAGCCAACTCTCCTGACCTGAACCCCATAGAGAATCTGTGGGATATTGTGAAGAGAAAGTTGAGAGACGCAAGACCCAACACTCTGGATGAGCTTAAGGCCGCTATCGAAGCATCCTGGGCCTCCATAACACCTCAGCAGTGCCACAGGCTGATCGCCTCCATGCCACGCCGCATTGAAGCAGTCATTTCTGCAAAAGGATTCCCGACCAAGTATTGAGTGCATAACTGAACATAATTATTTGAAGGTTGACTTTTTTTGTATTAAAAACACTTTTCTTTTATTGGTCAGATGAAATATGCTAATTTTTTGAGAATTTGGGGTTTTCATGAGCTGAATGCCAAAATCATCAGTATTAAAACAATAAAAGACCTGAAATATTTCAGTTGGTGTGCAATGAATCTAAAATACATGAAAGTTTAATTTTTTATCATTACATTATAGAAAATAATGCACTATCACAATATGCAATTTTTTTGAGAAGGACCTGTAAATAAAACGCAACCTCTCTCTTTCTTTCAAACACTCTTGTAATTGAATTATAATTACTACAGTACAGACTAACCCCAACCAAATCCTTAATTCAAAATACATCTTTTGTAGTTACTTTTAGGGTTGTAGTAAGAAATACAAACACACCCACAAGACATCTGCTCACACCTACGTACACGGTCACTATTGAGGTTGCGACCCCTTTGATGGCCCAGTCCAGGAGGAGCCATTTCAACTACATTTCCCGCAAAAGGGGAGTCAAATAACCTTTGACATGACGTGAAAACACAGTCCAAGAGATGACTGAAAAGAGCTTTTGTATGTCTGGGCAAGCTGAGCTTATGTCTGTGTGTCTGTCTCTTGGAAAAATAAGGGACCAGGGCTTTTTCTCTCACTGACTTGCAGGAGCCAACACTTCAAAAGAAGTCTGGGATGAATGAAGAGGGTGGGTCACTTTTTCCTCCACACAAGAGTCTGTGAAAGCTCCAGGGCAGATTTAGATTCAGCAGAACGCAGGTGGGAGAATGGAGCAGTTTGGACTGGATATACACTACAGCATCCAAAATTATACCAGGAGGGAAAAACTTTATTTTCACACCCGCTTTGGAGTCCATGTCACAATATGAACACATTTTCTTGTGTAAGACAAAGATTATGCACAAAGTGCAGTTTTTGTCTTTAGCTATGTGAAAATTACTGATTGAGGAATAAAAATATCACATATAATTTCCCAAAAATGAATCTATAAATTTTGCATGCTGTTCTACCACACATTTATGCTCACATGCTGGCAATAATGGTTTAATCTGGATGTAATCTTTTTGTAAACAAGATCTATTCCAAGAAACACATCCGCCCCCAGAGATACTGTAAATGCGAGCAGATTATCTGTGTGCATATTAAATATCTCAGTTTGTTCATGCTGCAGGAATAAACGTCTAGGCAAATAAGGATAAATATCATAATAAGGATAAATATCAAGACAGCACTGAAAGAGCCCATTAAGAAACACATTGAGATTTAGGCCCTTGCCAGAGCTCAACATTCCACTGCTGCCCTCTAGTGGTGTATTTTTGACAATCTTAAAAAGAAGCCAATCTCTCCAGATCACACACTAATATCAAATACAGTCTGATAGTCCAATTAAGTTATACTTGGTAAATAGTTGTAAGGATTTTAGGTTCTCTGTTTGTTTTAATGGACAAACAACAGAGCTCTGTAAATCACCCATAGGAAGAAAAAAAACGGATAAAAAAAAAAAAAAAATATATATATATATATATATATATATATATATATATATATATATATATATATATATATATATATATATATATATATATATATAGTTATTAAGATCACATTATTGAGAAATGTATATACACCAATCAGGAAAAATATTATGACCACCTTCCTAATATTGTGTTCCCACTTTTACTGCCAAAACAGCCCTGACCTTTTGAGGCATGAACTCCACTAGACCCCTGAAGGTGTGCTATGGTATCTCGCACCAAGATGTTAGCAGGAGATTGTTTAAGTCCTGTAAGTTGCGAGGTGGGGCCTCCATGGATTGGACTTGTTTGTTCAGCATGTCCCACAGATGCTCGATTGGATTGAGATCCGGGGAATTTGGAGGCCCAGTCAACACCTCAAACTTGTTGTGCTCCTCAAACCATTCCTGAACAACTTTTTCACTGGGGAATACCGTTTCCATGAAAGGGTGTACGTGGTCTGCCACATTGCTTAGGTAGGCTGTACATGTCAACATCCACATGGAAGGCAGGACCCAATGTTTCTCAGCAGAACATTGCCCAAAGCATCACACTGCCTCTGACAGCTTGCCTTCTTCCCATAGTGCATCCTGGTGCCATGTGTTCCCCAAGTAATGGACACACCCTCCCGGCCATCCATGTGATGTAAAAGGAAACGTGATTCATTAGACCAGGCCATCTACTTTCATTGCTCCGCGGTCTAGTTCTGATGCTCACACATTGCTCACTGTTGGCTGCTTTTGGCGGTGGACTGGGGTCAGCATGGGCACCCTGACTGGTCTGCTGCTATGCAGCCCCATACGCAACAAACTGCGATGCACTGTGTATTCTGACAGCTTTCTATCAGAACCATCATTAACTTCTTGAGCAATTTGATCTACAGTAGCATATCTGTTTGACAGGACCACACAGGCCAGCCTTCACACCATGAGCTTCAATGAGCCTTGGTTCACCACTGTTCCTTACTTGGACCACTTTTGATAGATACTGACCTCTGCAGACCGGGTACACTCCTGTCATCAAGAACTGCAGTTTTGAAGATGCTTTGACCCACTCGTATAGCCATCACAATTTTGCCCTTGTCAAACTTGCTCAAATCTCTACACTTGCAAATTTTTCCTGCTTCTAACACAAAATGTTCACTTGCTGCCTAATATATCTCACCCACTAACAGGTGCCGTGATAGAGATAATCAGTGTTATTCACTTCAACTATCATAATGTTATGCCTGAACGGTGTATGTGTATATGATAATAACTTTCAGGAACAAAACAACTATCATTTTTACAATATATATATTGCTTATCAGATCATTAGCTAATGTTTAGCTAAAAAAAAATCTAGAAATTGAAGTCTTTATACTGTATATCTCTGTGGACTCCCTGCCTGCCTTAATTTAAAAACATTCAGGAATATACTCTGTAAAATATTTAGCAGTTGGTCTTACCCAGCTAGCATTTCAAAGATGAGCACACCGAGAGCCCACCAGTCCACGGCTCGCCCATGACCTTTACTCTGGATCACTTCAGGAGCCAAATATTCAGGAGTACCACATAGAGTCCATGTTCTGTAAAGAAAGAAAGAAAGAAAGAATAAAATAGTGATGGAAAGAAAGAGAGAAAAAAATCCTACAGGGCCAAAAGAGATAGTTTAAGACTATGAAAAGAAAACTAATCAAATGGAAATGTTTTTTTTTTTGATGTTAAGATTTAAATGGATTAAAGCAACTCATAATTTAATAACTGCATATAATATAATAGTTATCATTTATTTAATAAAAATGTTTACAATGTACATTTTGTCAAAATGTAATAAAATCGAGCTCATAATGTAATAACGATTTCCCAACATAATTATTTACACAATGTAATAGGTTATTATATGAGAAATATATTCCGTTATAAACACACTCTAGCAACTTTTAATGTAATCACAGTTGATAAGTTAATACCTGTACATAATGTATGTGAAACAAGTATCCATTGCCATCAATTATTACATTGCATAGGTTGTAATTCCACATTAAAGGAGCAAAAGGTCAGATTTTATGTATCTTTCTTTTTTACATCACAAAACCAAACTGTTTTAACAGGGGTGTGTAGACTATTTCTAACCACTGTACATGATTGTAAGTTGTACTGTACTTTTCAACATGCCCTCTGATATACATTCAGTCTTTGTTTTGCTGTAATGTGATACATTTCAACCTTTGGGTGAGACATTAAGTTGAGGTCCTGACTTTTTTTATGGTCATTCAAAATTCCGGGATGTCCTTTAAAAAATCCTGGCCAAACTTGCCCATTGCGGCTCTGACTGTCATCATGGCCTCCTAATCATCCCCATTTACTGATTGGTTTCATCACTCTGTCTCCTCTCCACCAATAAGCTTCTCTGTTATAAACCAGATATCAGATCAAACAGCGCTAACGTGGAAACCAAGAGATCGATTGTGCCATGAACAAACAAGATATAGAACTTTTTTTTTTTATTCCACAAATCACTAACATTCACCATGCATGGTTTAATGACGTAACGCTAACTTTAACCATGGTATTGTGGCAGAAATAGTCAAATTTTTTTTTTTTTTACATTATTTATCTAATGGGTCGTAAAACCTTTTAAGAGTAAGATTCAAGCACTTTTTAAAAGCACACTTTTCCCAGCACTTCAAATGTCTAAATATGATCAAATTGTAATGTTATTTTTAAAGTGATGATCTGTAAGAAAAAGTTTAAAGACATGAAATTACCACTATAACTACTAACTACCACTATAAAGTTAAGGTTGTAAACAAACATAAAATATTATTAGTAATTGTACTTATTAATGCAAAAGAACAGCAAATTTTATGATTAAACATCCCCTTAGCGATATCAAATCAGGTGCTGGCACCTCAATCTGTTGAACTTCTACTGCTCGCAAATGTCAGGGTGCATTCACACTTGTAGTTCAGTTAGTTTGGTTTGTTTGGTCCGGACCAAAAAACAAAAACAAAACACATAGTCCTGGTCCGCTTATCGTTCACACTCTCATTTTTAACAGCGAAACTAAAGTTACCGAAGCAAAAGCATAGGGAGACGGTCACAACCTGATTGGTCGGCTTATATGACGTAGGAGCTTGCTTACCGAACATTCAAAACAATGCTGTGTGCTGGATTAAATGCAATCATTTTATGCGTGTACATATGGCATTATTTTTTACCAGCGGAGAACTCATGAAGAGCTCATAAAATGTTCAAAAGGTTCAAAACAGCAACAGGATTTCCTCCGTTGTATGCGTCCTGTTTTTGGTTTGTGTACATGTCTTTGGTCCATGTTGTGTTGATATATCAGTCGAACCACACCAGAGTTTGTTTGGAAGCGGACCGAGACCCATCTTTTTAGCGGCCTAGGTCTGAGTGTTTGGTGTGCACCAGGGTTTGGAGAGACGGTGTTAACATTAAGTGACATGGCATCTGACGCACAGGAGCCAATGGCACATGTAGCGACACACGCAGCGGCACTTCCGGTTCTCATTGGCATATGTCAGTGGATAGTGGCATGTGTCGCGACACACGCAGTGGCACTTCCGGTTCTCATTGGCATATGTCAGTGGATAGTGACATGTGTCACTGACACTGTCACGAAACGCTGACACTGGCAGTGACACTGAGTCGCGGAACATGTCGCTGTATGTGACACTCACTGGCAGATGAGCTAAACAACTATACTCACGTAATTGTGGCACAAAAGCCAAAATAAATATCCTATTTCGTGACTTTTTTCCCCTCTTAAATAAATGTTAATCTAACTTGTTAAATTTAGTAATATGTGTTAGTTTGTGACAAGCAGCATCTGAGTGGCATGTGCCACTGAATGATTTATGCAATGCCAATATTATTAGTTGTGAAATATTAAAGCCATGACTGAGTAGGCCTAAGTATGCAAAAAATCATTTTGATAAAGTATTTACAAATTTGCCTTAACATATCAGACTCTGATACTATCAGATACTGTTTTTGCTACCGTCAAACTTGCAAACAAAATGTCAAATACACCACCCGTTGATGTTCCTCAACTGTCTTAAGTTATGGTGTATCTTTGCGCTGGCTATACTGACACCTAGAGGAGAGCGTGCAGCATGATGCAAAATTAAACCTTAACTACAGTAACGGATGCGACTGTTAATGCGATATTTGTAGTGACTTATGATGGTCTGTACGTGTTTTCTAGGACGTGCAGTTTGCGTGATCAACAACATTGGCACCAATATTGGCATTGCATTAATCATTCAGTGGCACTCAGATACTGCTTGTCACAAACTAACACATATTACTAAATTTAACAAGTTAGATTAACATTTATTTAAGAGGGGAAAAAAGTCACGAAAATAGGATATTTATTTTGGCTTTTGTGCCACAATTACGTGAGTATAGTTGTTCAGCTCATCTGCCAGTGAGTGTCACATACAGCGACATGTTCCGCGACTCAGTGTCACTGCCAGTGTCAGCGTTTCGTGACAGTGTCAGTGACACATGTCACTATCCACTGACATATGCCAATGAGAACCGGAAGTGCCACTGCGTGTGTCGCGACATGTGCCATTGGCTCCTGTGCGTCAGATGCCATGTCACTTAATGTTAATACTGCTACTGGAGGTTTGGATGGCAGCGCTCACATATGTTCAAATGAAGCGCACTAACCGAGCAATCGCCCCAGGGTATCGCACCAAACATGACAAGTGTGATCTCGCTTAGTCTGCAATGTTTTATTTTTGCATATATATATATATATATATATATATATATATATATATATATATATATATATATATATATATATATATAATTATGTTTTCACAAATTATAATTTATAATGTTTTATATTTTTTTTGTTTACCATATTCTGTGTTTTCTGTTATTTTTCTGGATTCCAATTTAATATATATTTTTTTTATTTTAATAATCAAAAGCATGTCTAATGAATTGACTTTCTAAAAACAATTCAATTTATTACTTTGTTTACAATTATAGGGTCCTATGAAGGTTTTGTTTTTTTCAGAATGTGTTATGCATTTAATTTTTTTCTGGTGATCAAATGAAGGCATAACACATTAAAGGGGTACTTCAGCTCTGGGAAGATGATTCTGTATTTAAACTGGGTCATCAATGTAGTAGAAATGTGAAATTATTTTTGAATTTGGTGCCTTCTAGACTGAGAAAAGACAGAAAATGTATTTTTGTCTCATGGGGATGAAAGACTACAATTCCCAGAATGCTTCGCTGCCATGTGAGGCCATTCCCAAAGCCACTAACTTGATTACTGTGACTGAGTTGGAGAAGACACTACAATTAAAAACTGAACGTGTCTGTTCAATATAATGAGTGAGTCACCGCGCGAATATCACAGCTCTGAGCACTGACTGCAGGAGTCAGATAAATGAGCTGATGAGCTCTCGTGATGAGAGCTGAGGTAATCGAGACTACACTCGCGGCATACATTCACAACGCGAGTTCAGTCTGGCGCGTTTCAGTTCATGCCTTTGCAAGCTTAACTTTCAAAGAAATTAATTTGAGAAGTTAAAAGACTTACATAGCTCACCATAGCTCCGTTTAAATGAGTGCCTGTAGCTGCAAGCTGAGCTCTGAGTATTATCTCCCATCCCCCATGCGCGGGTTCAAAACATGCGGAAATGGCTCCCCCTGCTGGCTGTAGTCTTTATCCTTTGGCCAAACATTCCACCTATGATGCAAATATCGTCAATTTGCATCATAGGAGGAATTTTTCCAGAAATAAAATGCATAAATCTCTTGTCTCAGGGGGATATGAGGGGGGAAAGCACAATCATTTGAATATTCTCCAGGGTTTCTACTGATACAAAGCCATATGCTAATCGCTGAAGTGACCCTTTAATTTAATCAAATGTAAATGAAATAAACTCTTGTTGACAGAGGTTTACTGTAAAAATTAAAACATGGAAGAAAATGTTACGATTATTCCTTAAAAAAAATACGTTTTAACTATAATTGCATTATTAATTATTAGTTTTATTGTTACATTAAGATGTACATTCTACTGTATAATAGTCAAATATATCTGTCACAATTTCTTCAAGTTAAACCAAACTTTTATTTTAATGGGAGCTGTGAAAACCTTCACGTTTCTGTGCGTATATGATCTGACGATTTATTCATATCATCATTTACTCACCCCTATGCCGCTCCAAACCCATAAGTTTCATTCTTTTTCTGATTTTAAATAAAATCTGAGATCTTTATGTCCCTCCAATGACAGTACACACAACTACCATCTTGTTGCTTTAAAAAAAGTTAATAAACATTGTAAAACGAATCCACATGAATCAAGGGGTTTAGTCCAAATTTTCTGAAGAGACTCGATCACTTATCACTAGATAGAGACACTTATCACTTATATGATGAACAGATTTTTCATTTTTGGACGAACTTTCCAATTAAGTGTACTGACCTACTTTTTTTTATTTATTTATCCAAAATGTCACGTAACATTTCACATTATAGAGCAAATAATTTTTTTATGAATAGATTTTGTGATTTAGTCCATTTTCATAGTGCCCTGATTTAATGCCATGATAATGAATTTAAGACTTTCTGCTCCGATTTAATATATTTTTAAGACCCTAAATTGTGGAAGGTCAAATTAAGACTTTTTAAGACCTTTTTGAGACCCGAAGAAACACTGTACATAGAAATTTACCACAAACAAATGGATACAAAATATTGATTTGTGTTGGCAATATATTTAACACAGTAAAAAATAGACATATAGTCATATGACATAGCGCCGCTACTGCAGTGACTGCTTAGATAGCACACAGAGGGGTGTAATTACAGTACACCTTGTGACAGCTGGCTATCTGGACTGTATTGGCTGGTGTAAGGTAGACACAGCCTATCCACTTCAAGCCAAGGATACTATAAGCGTAACTATATATTGAGCTAGAAGTCAGGGTGAAAGCCCACTACACTGTGTATTATTTGTGGTGGAGGGTTTCTGATTACACAGAGCAGTTGCAGCTCCATGGGGTGAAATGACAAATCTGTCTTTGTTTGGGGCCACGGGGCCGGTCGATAAATGAGTCTGTTGACCTGTCCTTCAGTAAATGGCTGCCCTTTGCTTCATTGTCTGGACGTGGTTTTGTAACAGAATTATAAGATTGTATCTGTTGATACCAGAATGTCAATAAGGAAAGGATATGTAGAAGATATATGCGAGTTGTGTAAAAGAAAAAAATATTCAACTGCACTTTTTGATTGTTATAGCTTTCAGATCTTCAACCTTTTTCAGGTCAAGAATCATTTGAGGGACAAAGCATTTTGTAAGAGTGTTGAATTATAGTCAGGCCTAATAACATACTTAAAGGAATAGTTCTCCATAAACTAAAAATGTACTCATCCTCAACTTGTTTTTGACAAACAATGAGTTTCTGTTCCTCTCAATTCCGATTTCGTTTAAACTCCTACGGTGACCTATTTAGTCCAAGATTAACATGGCTTCCAGTTCAAACTCATTCATGACTGCCATCGAGTGTTAAAACGCAAAAAGCGAAGCTTGAATTTACGGGTATGTCCCTCTTTGGCTAATGTACTTTCAAGATGGAGGGGCAACATGGCGACCAGCATTCGAACCCCTCACCCGTATGTATTTTCAATGGCATATTATAAACTTACGAGAATACTTTATTACTTGAAAGAAGTAAATATACATTAATGAGCACATATATTTTTGAAAGAACTAAGTGTTTTTAGCTAAGAATAAACTAAGAAAGTTACACAGTGTAGCTTTAATAATGTCTGCATACACTTATCACTTTATATTTACATTTTAGTTAAAACATTTTGATATGGGAGGAACAACATTTTATATTATTTATTAACAAACATTACATGAATACAGTACTATGCATTACATTTAGGGATGCACGATATTGGATTTTTGCCGATATCCGATATGTCGATATTTTTCAGCTCATTTTGGCCGATGCCGATACCGATGCCGATATATGTTTATTTTTTCCCTTTGTTTGGAAACAACACCATTTTGAGCAAAAACTATTTTTTTTCATTCTGGTTTCAGATTTCTGAGGTATCCTTACTAAAAGGATTCTTGATGAAGATAAATAAATGTTAATAAAGTTCTTTTTATGATAAGAGTATATTAAAAGCTCTGAAAATAACAATAATAAAGTCAGTAATTTTTCACCCCAGATGCAGCTGTAACCTAAGTATTGTATTTTTGGATTTAACGTTTGTGCACATGAAGTGGGGGTGGCATGACATCCATTGATGATGTCTTTTAATTCTACAATTATTGTAGAGCTCCTTGGATTATTTTTCATCATCCATTTCGTAAAATTTTATTACAGATTAATACACTGTATATAAAAGTATTTAATTTACAAGTGTCATGCTTGTGATTTATGACATCATTACTGATTTGTTTATTCAGAACAAGAAGTAACTTCAATTTATTTGTGTATTCTACTTTTCATTGTATTACTGTAACAACAGCGCCCCCACTACATGTATAAATATATAGCGGTCTAGCTGGAGGGCACTAGGACCTGGAGGAGCTTCTGCTGCTGTGGAGGCGGCCGCACGCGCTAGAGAGTGGGGAGACGCGATTGGGATTGTTTTGGGCTAGTTTTGTTGTGAAAACGTGGCAAATCTGCTGCTGACGGTCACGTCCTTCTGTACGTGCATTCAGAAATTCAAGGCAGCATTTAAAAACAGTCAATATCAATCACTGTACATGCAATGTATTTTCTTGTTTTCACTTGAAGAATGACTGCAGTGCTGACATGGTCTCATCGCTGTAGCACTCCTTGCACATGTGAGTTATTGCAGGCGCATATCAACACGTTATCATATCGGCAAGGCATATCGGCATAATGTTTTCATATCGGCCGATGCCGATTTTTATATTTTAAGCGTTTATCGGCCGATTCCAATGTCGTGCCGATAATATCGTGCATCCCTAATTACATTATATGAAAATGTCCACTCTTATTCCAGGAATCCTTATTACAGGAATCGATTTTTTAAGAGGTGTTTAAATCACGTCACAAAACTAAGGGAACCTTAGGGTTCAGTGCTTGGCCCTTCTATTCTCTGTGTAAATATATATAACCTCATTAACCTCATTTTCCAGAAAGCAAGGTTAACTTACCGTCACATATACCTTGAACTCTCGGTTGATTAACCCAAATCTTGCTTACTCAAGGTAGGCTGGTTCCAAAAACTAGTCCGGGAGTAAGTTCAGACAACTCAAGAGTATGTTAACCATGAACGCACAAGACATTCTCAACAGAGTGACGAATCGATGATCCACCATGGAAACAGACTCTACTTCCTCTTCTTCTTTTGTTTAATGGCGAAACAGAAATTACATAACCTGCATACGGTATTAATGCACATCTCCACCTATTGGGTGGTTGTGCACTCATTTTTCAATGTTTTCTTTTAATAAGTAATCTTATTCACAGAGAATAAGGATTATGCTGTTTGATTGACGCTAGTTAATTGAATGCAGATCATATGTCAATGACAGTTAAATAAATAATAAAGATATTTGAATTGCATTAACATTTAAACTTATATATTATTCTAATTCTTTATAATTTATTTATAATATTGTATATTACTGAAACAAATTCTGTTATATTAATAGCTCTATACAGCTATATTAATTATATAACACACATCTGAATACCTCTTAAGCAAACTAACCCTGGAACATAACCTGCTCCGGAGCAAGTTATGTCCAGAGTGAGTTGCCATGGTTACTTACATATCCTGAAAGTTACATACGTTTTTGGAACCGAAAGTAAAATAAACATAAGGTTATCTCCTAACTTACTCTTAAACATATCGGGTATGCCACATAACCTGCTTTCTTGAATACCCCCCTGGCCCCTGGTGATGCTATCATAAAACTGCCATGATGACAGGAAACGTGATGCTTGTGTGTATTATCTCACAGTATTTATATTCCTTAATTTTTTGCTCTCTATTTTAGTCTTTCTGTGCTCAGCTGTATGGTTTTAATCCTTCTCTCTGTAATAGAGCGGATTAGTCTCCCTAGTGTTAACTGAAGCCTCTCGGTGTCAGTTCACAACAGTATTTCAATGAACCGCAAGAGAAGTTTGGCGTGACGTGGTTTTTGATTGGCTTTGATGATTTATGTTTACACTAATTATTTCAGACTGCGTACCAATAGAAGCAGTGTAGAAACTGATCCTGTTATCAAGATCGGTTCCTGTTATTAAGATGATAATGCCTGATGACTCACTTAAAGGGGTACTTCAGCGCTGGGAAGATGAATCTGTATTTAAACTGGGTTATTAATGTAGTAGAAATGTGAAATTATTTTTGAATTTGGTGCTTTTTAGACTGAGAAAAGACAGAAAATGTATTTTTGTCTCATAGGGATGAAAGACAACAACTTCCAGAATGCTTCGCTGCCCAAAGCCACCGCTACTGAATCATTTTCCCGCAGCGTTTATTTTCACAAAATCAGTTCAGTTAGAGAACAGACACTACAATTAAAAACTGAAAGTGTCCCTTCAATATAATGTGATTCAGCCGCTGAGGGAGGGTCATGACACAAACGCTGCATGAGTCAGATTACATTCACCGTCATGAATGAGCTGAATGAGCTCTCGTGATGAGAGCTGAGGTAAGCGCGCCCACGCTCGCGGCAGTCGTTCTCAGCGCATGTTCAGTATGGGGCATTTTCAGTTCATGCCTTTGGAAGCTTAACTTTTAATAGGAAATAATTTGAGAAGTTGAAACACTCACTTTGCTCTGCACCGATCCGTTTACATGAATGCCTGCAGCACAATCATTCGAGTATACTCCAGGGTTTTTACTGATAGAAAGCCATATGCTAATCGCTGAAGTAATTCGCTGAAGTGATCGTTTGTCTGCACAGGGCGATGACTAGAAAAGGTTAGAAAGGTGAGTCTGTTTTATTTAAAGCTAGGGTAGTAAATTCCGGAGAGGCTAGCAATAGCAAACTTTGAAAGCATTAGATCACACCCTCCCTTCAGAGCTCTCTCCTAAGCCTCGCCTCCTCCAAAGTGCACGTAGTATCGTCTGCAAAGTGTCATGAGAGACGTCTCAAAGTATATAACATTACAATAATATTGAACGTAAATAACTTATCAAGCTTTTACATTGTAAAAAATAAATAAAAAATCAGGCACCAATTGAAAATTTGTGTGCATCAATGTGATGCAATTTAATTCACAGAAATTCAATTTGGCCAACTGAAAAATTTAGATGTGATCAGTCATAAGAAAATTTTCAATTGGGGCCTGAATTTTTTTTTTAACAGTGTACTTGTTTTACCTGCAACTAGAGGTGTAATGTTACACTTGTGCCACAATTCGATACAAACGGCAATACTGAACTCACGAAACGATATGTATCGCGATATATTTTAGACCAAAATATATTTGGCCTAAAATATGACTCAAATAGTTATTTTTACATATATGTAATATGTTATGTTTTAATACCATTTTTTTTAACGTTTTTTTTTCTTCATATTTTTATATCACGATACATCGATTAAGAAGAACTGGAGCGCATCACAAATGAACCGAAACTCAGCGTATAGGATACTAGCTTTAGACATGAGAAATATGCTATAGAAGCTTGAAATGTCTACTTTAAACAAACCGAATAGAATCTAAAACAAATACTCTCTGATTATGTAATCCAAATGAAAGGTCCATTTCTCTCTATAGGCGTGCGTTTACAATACTGCAGCGATTACGAATCAGTGTAGTCAACTTCCCCTTTGCAGCTGACTCAGAAAACGATGATTTAACAAACATTCATAATCGTTAGGTTACTTTTGCCTGTGTTTTAATTCAAGCTTTATCCATGCTGAGCGCAAGGCATATATCCGACCCCTCATTAGCCTATATTCAGTTCAAATTTATTTGTATAGAGCTTTTACAATCCTTATCGTTTCAAAGCAGATTTACAGAAAATGCATGTGTCTACATTACAATTTACAATGAAAAAAGGCAATGAGTTCTGTACACTCATTGAAGTACAGAAGTTTACATGCTGTTAAATGATTAGGCTATAAGAAATTTGCATTGGTCTGCAAAAAAAAAAATGAAACCAATGTTTTTTTAAAGTAATGTAATTTTTTAAACGGCTTTAATAAAACTGGTATCGAAAAAGTATTGTTCAGGAACCGGTATCAAAGTCAAGGCATCGGTATCAACCTTTTTTAAATCACCCAGCCCTATCCTATGTTCTGACTGAATGCAATGATTGGATGAACATTTTTTTGTTCTTAAGACTTTGACAGAAGATATATTTTGACATAGTATTTATTTAAATATTTAGACCACTTCTATTATTGATGATCAGGATGTAAAGAGTTTCAACCAGAATAAAAAAAGTGTTTAAGAAAAAAATCCCTTCCCTACCTTAAACCGTTACTCTTTGCCATGAAGGCTGACAAGTCTGTCATTGCTGTAACATCTAAATAAATAAAAAGTCACAGCCAAATTTACAAAAAGGACATTTAGGATGTCAATGCTGTTGTCATGGTGACTTTTATTGTAATTCCTTTTTTTTTTTTTTTTTGATTGGCCACTTGAAGCTGTGCAGCTACCGTTTGACAAGTTCCCTCCTTCGCCCTCAAACACGATAATAAGCCATTATCTAGAGCAGACACTCTGACAAGATAATAAAAGGAAAACAGATGAAAAATGCCCTAATGCTGTCTAAGAGAAAAGTAAAAAAAACAAACCAAAAACATTGATGTAAACCACAAGTCCTCATCCTGTCCTTTCTTAAAAATACAGGCACTTTAAACGGCTAGTGATCAAGGCAAGCAGCAAATATCCTGGTCCGTAATGGCAAATGCAATTATAGCCACCAGATGGCATTGTTGCCACATGACAATCTGTGTAGAGGTTATCTCCTCAAACTGTAAAAACTAAAGCTGTTGCTTGCAGGGACTGCTGTCTTCTCCACTGGACTAAAGGCACTGGTTTCAGTTACTATATGTGGGTCACTTGCGCATCACAGTCAGGCCCTCGTTGTTCTGGGCCCCTTCCTCATGTGCGGAGAAACAGAAACGCGACCCATTATGCATACACTTCAGAAGGGTCATTGGTTGCTCTGTAAAAGCACTGCAGTACTCTGCACTGCAGATGCGCGCGCGCACGCACACACACACACACACACACACACACACACACACACACACACACACACACACACACACACACACACACACACACACACACACACACACACACACACACACACACCTCTTATTCTTTTTTATTTGTTATTTGAATGATACTATAAGAGGGCACAACCAGAGGGATTTTCAATTTCAGCAAGGTTACTCTTAAATTGGTCTGTGCCGCTCTCATTCAGAATTAATAACAGTAGGTTGATGGATGCTCTGGGGCCAAACAAAACCGGCTTTTTTGTTAAAGAGGCTCATATTAGGATAGCTTTAATAACCACGGAGAAGCACTTCTATATTACTTTTGTAGGGGAAATCACACTGTATAAGTGAAGAATAAATGAAGGGATTCAGTCGGATATTTTCAAGGACGAACAGTGACGTGGCACTTCTTTTCTGAGCCCATTCTGCATTTTCATTCCCTTACATTATAGCCTAGATCCTGAAAGAAATACTGAAATGAATTTGATAGCCTACCGAATTTCAGCAATGTCAAGGACAAAGGACTGATGGTTTACATTTAACATGACAATGACAACACTAGGAATGTCAAAATGCCATGATGTGAATGTAAAAATTCTTGAGCATGCCTGATACAATCTTAAAAATCTATTTTAATCAAGAAGGACACACACTTCAGATGACTGCTGCTCAACTCTTTCACTGTTTTATGTACTTAAAAATAATTTTTAAGTTACTTAACAAAACAAAACAAAAAATAACTGATCACACTTTAAATTAGGGTCCAATACTCACTATTTAAAAGTATTTTCCCTCAATAAACTCCTATTACTTTTTAAAAGTCAGTAAGGTAGATAAACAATCATAATTCCAATAACTCTGTATGCAATTGGATATTGGCTAGTCTTTCAACCAATCAGACCACAAGAGGCGTGATCAACAGGAAACAACCCATCGCTTCTCTATCCGTCATCGTGTTAAACCCGCAAATAGAGCGCCAGGTGGATAAGCCAGTCTGTGATTGGTTCCTGCAAAACTGTAACAGAAGCAGTAGAAATGAATGTACATGTTACCAGACTGAGTTTCAGGGCAAAATCAAACCGCCGGCAGATCAGGCTGGGTTTACCCAGTCTAATATTTCAATGTACTTTATTCAACAAATAGAAAAAAAAACTGATATCTGCAAACAAGTTCCATCACATGTTGACTGTTTGAGGTAGGAATGCACCAATGCCATTTTTAGATACTAAATATGAGAATCTACACAACTGTCTGCAGCGTTATTTGCTTTTAGACTCAGAACCCTTTAATGAGCACATAAGCACAGAATTCAACCTTATATTGATTCCATCACAGTATCCACAAAACTATTAAGTGGTTATAAACTATTTTCTACAATGATAAAAATAAGAAATTTCTTGTTTCTTAAGCACCAAAGCATATTAAAATGAAAGATAATTTTCTGAAGGATCATGTGACACTAAAGCGGGAATAATGGGATGCTGAAAATGTAGCTGTCGTCATCAAAGGAATACATATATATACACACACACACAGCATAATATTACAGTTGAAAACACATTATTTTAAATTAATATATAGTATTAATATATCATAATAATATCATTTTACAAAATTGTAATATTTTTACAGCCTTGTAAACAGTGACCGTAAGAAACTTCTTTCAAAAACATAAAACAAATCTAACCAAAACTTTACGAAAATTACACAGATATTGTTTTTACAGATAAACAACGACAACATACCTTTCTGAGAGCTTTTTAGCAAACCCGAAATCTGTCAGTCGGATGTGCCCCTCGCTGTCCAGCAGTATATTCTCCGGTTTTAGATCTCTGTAGACGATTTCTTTGGAGTGAAGATATTCAATGGCGCACACGATTTCAGCTGAATAAAACATTCCGGTGCTATTGCTGAAACGTCCTCGGCTGCGTAAATAGCTGAAGAGTTCACCGCCATTCACGTATTCCATCAACATGTACAGCAAGCGATCATCATGATGCGTCCAGAACCTGAAAAAGGTCCATGTCATATTTACATGTGATTTGGTCATACAGTAGTCATATACTTGCCAGGAGCTTGAGGCATACACATTACACAAGGCCTGGACTTTACGAAAGCATTAAACAATTATATTAATGCAATTCTTTTAATTGATTTATTAACTTTTCCAGGTCTCGAAATACTTACGTTGTTAAGTGGTTGAATTAAACTAAGAACTATCTAGATTTTTTCCTGAGGCACCCTGGTTGAGCACCACTACTATAGAGCAGCATTTATATTTAAAAATATTTAATAATACATTTAAAGATTACAAATTCGATGTTCTGAATTGAGGTTCTGAAGTGATTGTAGCAGGTCAAACAACATTTGACATCGATGTGTTTGGTACTTCAGCACGTTGAAACTTTTATAGCGTACTCTGAAATGTTTATACAGATCATGACCCAGTGTGTTTATGAGATAACAGCGCATAAACTGTTCTCAATTCTGTTAGCCTACATGCTAATGTTGTGCAGTGTTCACTCACAGTCTGACAAGGAAAGGATGGTTCACCTCCGTCAAAACCTCTTTCTCATTATGTACGTGTTGCTCCTGCTTTAGGCGAATAACATCTGGGATCTTCATCGCCTTCAGAGCAAAGAAACCTCTTGTCTTTTTATCCTTCACCAGAAAAACCCTTCCGAATGTTCCTGTACCTAAAACAATGTGGAGAACTGACATAGTGAGAATGGCTATAATGCACACATCATTATAGCATCACAAAATTTAATAAAAAGAGAAACTTAATTTTATTTACAGTGGACCGGAAATGTAGGGACACTTAAGCTACTTACGACCATTCTATTCCACTTTTTAAATACTGAGAGACTACAGAAGCGTGTTTTTGTTTGTTCTTCACAGAGCTCTGTTCTCCACAGATGAATGGGACTCAGAGCAGGGAGCGTAAAACTCTCAAAGACGACCAATCTCAAAGAAGTCTTTGATTCCTACTGTATGGGGACACGGGTTTCAGTGGGTAAAAGATCTTACGCTACACACATATGATCAATGGCAACAGAGAGAGCTCTCAAGCTGAGAGAGCAGGGCACCTTGAACCTCCCACCAA
Organism: Pseudorasbora parva; assembly: GCF_024679245.1. Lineage (NCBI taxonomy): Eukaryota > Metazoa > Chordata > Actinopteri > Cypriniformes > Gobionidae > Pseudorasbora > Pseudorasbora parva. The sequence goes on from NC_090175.1 coordinate 26,512,736, forward strand.
ATTACAGGCTACTCAGTCTCACTGGAGCGCTGTTACAAACTTGACAGGTCAATACCAATAGAAGACAACTCTATTTGACAGGCTATTTGGACTAATACATCCTATTTTATGTTCTTAGACCCAAGCCTCACACTAAATGCTTAACTAATCCTTGATGATAAAACCAAACATATTCTTAAAGCACGGTGAGAGAAAAAAAAGCACTGTTGTGTGTACGTGAGGAGTTGGCATTCTCTGAGAGTACTTTTAGCAATCGGGTAAAGAGGCGGAAAACCACAGTCATGGAGTGACAGTAGTTTGGGTTTAAGGGGCATGAGGTGGATCAAGGAGACGTGAGATACCACAGAGAGGCTTGGGTATTATTTGTTTAACCAAGCTCCGGCTTGAGAAAGACTTCTTAAGTAGAATGCCTATACACCTGGGACAGATCAAACATCCCTGAGATTTTGAGCGATATCTTACTATATATATGCATCCTGGCCAAATTTGCCCATTGGCCGCTGCCCATCATGGCCTTCTAATCACTCCTCTCCTAATTGGCTTAATCACTCATTCTCCTCTCCACCAATCAGCTGGTGTGTTGTGGGCGTTTTGGCGCAATATGGCTGCCGTCACATCATCCAGGTTGATGCTGCACATTGGTGGTGGTTGAGGAAAATTATTAATTGAATTGTTAATTACTATTATTAATATAATATAATATATATATATATATATATATATATATATATATATATATATATATATATATATATATATATATATATACAAACATGTATACATACATTATGTGTGTGTGTGTGTGTGTGTGTGTGTGTGTGTGTGTGTGTGTGTGTGTGTGTGTGTGTGTGTGTGTGTGGCCTAGTAATCCCTACGTTATGGGGACAAAAATGGCAATATCCGAAAGCCTTGTCCTTGTGGGGACATTTTTAGGTCCCCATGAGGAAAACGTCTTATAAATCACACAGAAGGAGTTTTTTTGAGAAAGTAAAAATGCAGAATGTTTCCTGTGATGGGTAGGTTTAGGGGCAGGGGCAGTGTAAGGGGATAGAATGTGCAGTTTGTACAGTATGAAATCCATTACGCCTATGGAAAGTCCCCATAAAACATGGAAACCCGACATGTGCGTGTGTGTGTGTGAGTGTATGTGTGTGTGTGTGTGTGTGTGTGTGTGTGTGTGTATGGCTTTTTAATTGAACCTACTATTCAAATGGTTAGGCAAAACATTTTTTAACAATTACATTTACAATGTTACAAAGATTTCTACTTCAAATAAGTGGTGTTCTCTTGAAATTTCTATTCATCATAATATAAATAAATAAAGCTCAAGTTTTAACACTGATGATGATAATACGTTTTTTTTTTTTAACCACAAAATCAGTATATTAGAATAATTTCTGAAGGATCATGTCATGTGACACTGACTTTACAACAGGCATTACTCCTGTGTTCAGTCAGTTTAAAATAATATTGTTTAAGTTTAAATGGCTTATAGTCAAGCTAATTTCAACAAAACAATACTGTGTAAGATCTTTCAGTTTGATATTTCACATTTTCACAAATTTCTAAAACATTTATTGATACGACATTTCTGAAAACTGTTTCATAAATCTGTTGCCTAGTAATATTAAAAGAATAACAACACAGTACTGTGACTCATGACTTCTTCCATGTACACTACAGTAACAATGAATGTGCAAATGTCAAAAGAAAGTTATATTTTAAAATAGAATAAGAAGCAACATGTTTTATGTTATACTGAGCACAGACCTAAGCCATGCTCTAAGTATTCATAACGGTTAGTTTCAGGCGACCTACATTTCCTTGTTTATCGTGTGATGAGCTACGAGCTACAACACAGACATGGAATGTTGGCATTTAACACGTTTACCTCACACAGAAATCTTTGTTCAGAGAACACTTTGTCGACATGGTTACACAAGCATGGAAGAAAACAAATGCCTTAGCTTTCAGTGGGGAGGAGACGGGATTGGTAACATGTGAAGTAAGGCACTTGTGATGATGATACATTAGATCATGTTTCCTGTTTCCTGCCAGTTACAGGACAATCTTATTCAGAGCTACATATTCAAAACTACAAATACGTTGGTTTTATATCATTCTGATATTGTGAAGTGAATTCACTATAGAATACAGCATGTCACTTTTACATGCACCCAAAAACCAGATTATGGCTCATTTGGACTGAAAAGCTTTCATGTAAAAATTACAATTTATTCCATTGAGCTTGTTACATTTTAATCAGATTGACAGAGGTGGGACCTGAAATAATATGAAAAATATAGAAAAAAAGGACTATATTCTCAATCTGACTCAAAAATACCATGAGCAAATGCGCAGTGCTGTTATAAATATGCTATAAATACATACGTTTTATTTCTTACAAACGTGCACATGTTCACTTACATCTTGTGAATTGGTATTTGTTAAAAAGCTCTTCTGACATTTGTCAGCCTTCCTTTTAGATAAGTCATTAAGGTAAAAACGATACTCAGACCAGATAATGAGGCCAGATAGTGAGTAACTGACATTTGTGCTATGTTCCTGGTGCAGACTGGACTGGAGGGAGGGATTCTGGGAAATGTAGTCTTTAGGCGTTTCTCAATGTCAAGGAAGGATCCTCGGAAGCCAGAATTCTAAGGATGCCACGTCATCGACATCCGACGAAGGACTGTTCCAATGTCGAGGATCCTCGGAATTCAACCAAGGACTGAGTCCTTCGTTCGAAAAATATGTCATATACAGGAAAGGATGCATATGAGTAGCCTTCGCGCATTTCGCGTTCTCAAATCACCCACAATCCTATGCGCGCAGCTTTGCTATCAGACGTTCCCGGAGACGGACTCAGAGCGTGAACGGGGCAAATATGCTTGTATCGGGGTTTGTAGATGGGAAGGAAGGAGGCGGGAACCGGCAAACGTTCAACAACTTTATAATAGCCCCCTCACGGGCGACTGCCAGCACACACATAATAAAACATAAACAAACCAAAACATAAAGTCCAGGCCTAGTCCTCTCTCGTCTTCCATGCTCCTCCAATTATACTCCCGTCACTGCCGCGAGCCGAGACCGGTGTGGCGGCGATCAGCTGCCGCTCATTATCACTCCACGGACCCTCACCTCGCTGCTTGCCACAATGCTTTTATTTACGTTACCAAACATTTGTTATAACCATAGTAAATATAAGTAAAGTTTAACGTTTAAATACCGGTACAAATTACTACTGTATTGATATTAAAAAAATAAAAATAACGTTACACATAACGTTATTGATGGCCAACGGACCTTTTCACTGACGTAATGACGTGCACTTGCTAGCCTGTTCCATTTACGTGTTCTCCGAATGCTTAAGAGGAGCCTCGCCTAGTCTCTGAAGGAAGTGACTTTGAAGGATCCGTCCTTCCAAGGAAGCATCCTTGACATTGAGAAACACCTACTGACTAGATGACTCGACTGTAGAAGATGGGCAGATGAAGAGTATACGTGACAAAATGCACAAGTAATGTCAATGTGATTGCAAAGTTTGGGGTTCATAAAAACGTTCAGAATCTGAAATCATATTGTATTATTTAAAGGGATAGTTCAACCAAAAATGTAGAAGAAAGAAACTCTGAAACAACTTGAGGGTGAGTACATGTTGACAGAATTTAAATTTTTGGGTGACTGAAGACTGATGAAAATGAGTAAACTAGAGCTGCATGATTCTGGATAAATTGAGAACCACATTTTTTTTGGTTTCAAATAGAGATTGTGATAATTCTCCCACAATTTTGAACAGGCAAATAATGCATTGCATCATGGCTCACACAGCTCGACTATACGGGGTAGCATTACAGCTGCTGTGTGCAGGTTGCACGATGGATCGGCAGTGGTTGCACACTGCATTACTTTACAATACTATATGAAGATACAAAAGAAAAAAGATAAGATTTTGGAGTAGGAAAATGTCTGGGAGAACTGCATTGGGTGTTCTGCCAAGACAGTTGGGGGTGCTGCTGTTGCGGCTGGTCAAGCAGATGTTTTCTTTCTGTTTTATATAATTGTAAATACATCTATTAAAATACTGATATTCTGGTCTATAACTCCTCCCCGAACTTCCTGCTGCTCTGTATCTTGCTCTCATTGGCTGAAGGTCATCCCGATGTAATTTTCAGTCAGAACTCATCTCACACAGCAGGATTTTTAATTACCGACAAGTCCAGATATTTAGAATACCAAACCAAATATCTAACAGGCGTCTGCAACTTATCTGTGATTCTCTCAGATCGCGTCTTTGATAATCCACACAGCGTGATTGGCACTCTCGTGAACGAGCACCGATTTGTTGTCCTGTCAAAAGATTCATCGTGGGTTAATTGAATCCAAAATAAATGTGTGTTTACATAATATATCTGTGTACTGTGTATGATTATTATGTATATATGAATTTACATACACACATTCATGTATACATTATATTAAAAACAAAAACAAATGTATATATAAAATTTATATTACACTTTTTTTTATATTTATATACCGTTTTGCCTATGATTTCAGGCATTCATCTGCGATTTCGCGAAACCTGGCGGCGAGTAAAAATCGGGGCTAAAATTGTGAGCCGTAAACTCGGCATAAACAAATCGATTTGAATACATGATTCAGTGACTCACTCATAAATACTTTACTATACTTTAGGTGTGAGCTTCAAGACGTGAACTTCATGATGTCTTTTGTTTGTACGTCTGCCTTGTAATGCAAAATCAGGTTCTACAAAATGTTGTTATGGATGTACTCAGAAATATACTTGTGTCATGATCAAATAACTTGAGACTGTGAGTGAGTCACAGTTTACGTAAACCAACAGCAACCATGCGTGTGTCAACCAAGGGAAAAATGTGAAATATGAATCATGTTTTAAGAAACAAAGTAATTATATTTCAACAGCTCAGATATCAGAATGTGTCAGGACACAGTTAAAAGATGATTCATTGTTTAAGTTTCTTTGTGTTTTTTTACAGCCTCAACTCTGTTTCTTTGAAGGATTGATACATTGACAATGAAGCACTGAAACAATAATAAAGCAAGAAATTTGATATTTGAAATATGAAATATGAGCTCTACTCCCATTCTTTTAAAATAAACCACACATGGCTTTTGAGGACTTTGTGGAAGTATTTATCAGATTATACTTTGTATAAGTGCTCCAGGAATGAGGCAAACCCCTTTTGTAGGCAAACCCAAAGATAGCATCACCCTAGTCTTGCGTAACCAGACCTTCAGACTGAACACTTTCTGGACACTACAGCTTTCAATGGCTAAGGACTTCCCAGAGACCATCTAACTGACATGAAAAGCAACCAATCACAGTTTGTTTTGTTCCGTGTCGTTTATGGCTGTGAAAATGTATCATTGCTGTCCCTAAAAAAACAGACTGGGGTGCAAAACTCTTGGACCTATTTTTAAAAAGTCTATGCCGTGAACATATTTCACATATTTTTTTTAAATCCAGTGTTTAGCTAATCCTGACAGGCACTCATTTTCAGTTTTCTTCTTTGCCATCACAGCATTCTTTGTTTCCAAGCAGAGCATTAAAGAACATGATGCACACATCTCCATCCTGTATAGAATTCAAACCAAACAGATGACGACATCGGAAACCCTAAAGTTTTCCAGTTAAGTGTGCCATACGCATCGGACGTTTATCCAGCGGCCCGTGGGTGTCATGTCTGATGCTAAGACTAGCATCAACCTGGTTCCCTTGACAAAAGCTAAGAATACTTACATTTTAAAAAAATGCCTGCATGTAATTATGTCTGTAATTAATTTCTGTAGTTACATTTATAATTACACAGTTGGCACTTCCCTTAAACCTAACCCTGCCCTTAAAGGGTTAGTTCACCCAAAAATGAAAATTATTTCATTAATTACTCACCCATGTCATTGGACACACGTAACACCTTTGTTCATCTTCGGAACACAAATGAAGATATTTTTTAAATGAAGAGAAAGGCTTCAAAAAGGCCTCCATTAGCATTCAGTACATTCCCACTGACCCACTCACAAGACCCATAAAAGGCACTAAAGACAACGTTACAAAGTCAGTTTTGTTACAAAATGCAAAAAAAAAAGTTAGCTTCATATTATTATTATTCATAGGAATGGCTTTCCTTCTCTAATGATGTCATTTTGATGGCATTGGATTGAATTGTCAGTCACAGCTTTGACAATGAGCTAATGGAACGCACATGTTTCTAGATCTAATCAATTCCCATTTTGTTCATCATTTTGTTTTGTTCATCAAGATAATCTTCACAAATTAACATAACCTTTATGAATTTTGAAGACTAAATACATTCGCCAAAAGCAAAAAGCTAAACACTATGAACTACACTATGGTTGCTAAAACATCACCACCACTAAGCTTTCGATGACTCTTTCACAAGTTGTAAAGTTTGAGTTAAATTAGTTTAAGAGTGCAAAATATAAATACAACAATGCTGTAAAAGACTAGTAAGTATATGTTTCCTTGTTCAGCATGATTTCGGAGTGGCTAGCAATAGCAAGCTAGCTTTGAAAGCATGAGATCCAAACAAGACACAAGACACACCTTTAAAACGCATGAACACACACAGCAGAGTTTGCAAAGTGTCATGAGACGAGGCACAACCTTAAATTGCCCTAAAAATGTCTCAAAACGTATTAAATAATAATGAACGAAAACAACTTTTACTTCTACCACCGGACTGCTGCAGATTCATTTCAGCATTGACAGTGTTGACATGTCTGAAGATGTGAACAGCTCTGTGTAGAACATCACAGGTTGCCATCTCGTAATAACGATTACACCATGGCATGAACACAGTATAAGCTATTTTTTCTCTTTGTTTATTTAGTCTGTTACCACTAAAAATGACAGACAATGAATAAAGCTTCGAAAAGGTTCTGAATCAATAAATATACATTTCAAATGTTTTTATTTGTGACGAATATTAAACTAGAGGCTAAAGTTGTGACCAAACTATCATGTTGGTTCGATAGCCTGAACCTTGAGCCAGGACTTGAACTTGGATCGTTTGAAGCATAGCGGCGGCACATCTCATAGCACTGCCTTCAAAGCTATGGTCTCATCTTATCTCTTTTAACACTCCCATGCAAAGCCTTATTCATGTAGCCTATTGGACAGTTACACTAGCACTCTTAACTTCCATGTCAATGTTTAACATATAATTCATATTTCTATTAGGGTTGGGCAATGTCTATCAAATTGGCATCAGATGATGTCTACAGTGAAAGATCGTGATGGACGGAAGAGAGAACGCGCACTAAGCTGAAAGGGCTTGAATGAAGAGCGTTTGGCTGAACTGTTTTGAATGTAATTTGTATTGTGATTGGGAACAACATACTCGTTTCGGGGAAATCACAATAAGGCCTCAACATCGTGATTCCGATCGCGATGGACAATGGCATCGTCTATCGCCCCAACCCTAATTTCTATAGTTTTTTTTATTTATTTAATTACAAGTAGAAAATAACATAATACACAATTTCATTTTTAAATATGGGGTATTAGTACTGCATTATAAAGCACATGAAAAAGTAAACAACTTTTATTGTTCTGTTTAAATTCATTCTAAACAGCAAATGCGTACATTGTCTTTTCATTACTACATTTGGTTATGTGAATGTGATTTTTAAAAATCATATTTGTAGTATTTATTAGTATTAGTATTTTGTAATCTCCACATAGCATGGTTGAAAGTTTCTCGTGAATACGAGCTGTGATATGTCTACTCAATAACATTATAAAAATCTATGGTTGTAGCGCAACTTAGCAGTCAAGAGCAGAAATGCATTTCCCGCCACAACCACGGCAGTACCTGTGGTGGCAAAAAATGCATTCTGGTTGATCACCATCTGTATGCCTGAGACAAACAATAAATAGACAGAGACAATTTCACACAGAGCACTTTCTGAAGGCACAGAGGCTAACATTAGCTTTGATTACATGGGCCCTAATAATCTGACTGTAATTGGACTAGTAGCACAATCGCAATTTAAAAAAAAGTCACATGTAACCACATCAATCAGAATGATCATCGTATCAAATGAATGGTAATGGCGTATGCCGCTTGGAATGAGCTGTTCTTCCTGTTGAAGTATCATAAATAAGAGTCCCGTCATCCTGAAATTCTCTTTCCACTCATTATCTGTGAAGTGGAGCAGCACAACGTCCCACCAATCCTTGCACAAATGACTGGTTTTGGGCACGGGAAGGAGCGTTTTTACTGCTTGATAAATTATAATAAATAAATAAATGCTTCATGTGCTGGTTGTCCCCTAATTAGTAACCGAAATGGATAAATATTAAGGGCCCTATTTTAACGATCTGAAACGCAAGTGTCAAAGCACGAAGCGCAAGTAACTTTGTGGGCGGGTCTCGGCACTGTTGCTGTTTTCCCGGCGGGATAAATGGCTCTTGCGCCCAGCGCAAATCTAGAATGGGTTGGTCTGAAGTAGCTTCATTATTCATAGGTGTGGTTTGGGCGTAACGTGAATAAACCAATCAGAGCGTCATCCAACATTCCCTTTAAAAGCAGGTGCGCAAGTTCCATTATGGATTGCTATTATGGCGTATTTACCAGGCGCACGCCAGGAGCGGCTCACAGCCGAGGAGACTGATGTTCTTGTAAGAGCAGTGAAAGACAGAGAAGTTGTGTTGCATGGGGATGGGAGAAACCCACCCAAAATAGCATCGGTTGAACATTTTTTTCAGTTTTTCAGTCGATTTTTTTTCCTTGACGGACAAACCAATTTGTCAGATGTCCTTATATACATATGTCTTGCCACTATTGGGCAAACAGGTCTGATCCTTAATTACTACAATTAGCCTGAATAATTTTTAAACTAGATTTATGCCTATTTTTTCACATCTTCGTGGCACACCACAATGATTTCCGTCATCTCATGTGTTAAATTTTTTTTATTGTAACAATTTATGATGTGCAAAAATAACTGTTGCATCTGTGTAGATTACATGAGCAAAGTGTATGCGCGTTGTGCACGCTATACATTATGGTCAAGCATGCACCCTTAAAATAGCATAATGAACAACGCGCAACGCGCCACTGACTTTAGACTAGGTTTTTTCTGGTCAGTGGCGCAATTGTTTAATGGAACAGCAAAATAGCACCAGGGATTGTTTGCGCCAGAACAAGCCTCCTTTTTTGTGCTGAACCGCTCCGTGCTTCTGTGGAGGGAAAAGCGCGCTTTGCACGGGTGCAAAATAGGAATGACACAAGTCACAAGATGTACAAAGTCAATTGTGCTGGGTGCAAGATAGGGCCCTAAGTCTACTTTTAAAAAAAAAGAAAAGGATGATGGTTATGCCATGTTCCAGACAACCCACCGTTTTTCCAACCTTCCACCTGTGAAAGTGCACTGGAACGGCAGTCAGACCTGTGACTTCCCCCTCGTGAACTCATACTAGATCGAACTAGATACCAGTTACGTGCTCTGATGTCACATAGCCCGCGAAACAACAATGGCAGCCCTACAGATGCGGTGTTTATGAAAGTCGTACATTAAAAAAACAAATAGTTTATTATTAAAATAAGGTATTGCTCTACCGTTTTTTATCCACAAATGTTAAGCATTATGAGCAGCTTTTCTAGTGTTAGCTAGTTTTCAGTCCATTGAGTGCAAGAATAAATGAATACCAAATACATTTCCAAATATACAAATAATGTAAAATAAAAGATATAAAAGCTTCTCTTGCCTTATGCTCCATTTTTTCTCCTCCGTTTCCCTCAAATAAGCAAGGAGTAAGCACCTTTGGTTATAGAAATGATTGTAAATGAGCATAAGCTCCATATGGTCCCCCATGCTTTATTTACATCTAGCTACCGCAATTCCAGCGCTCAGGCAGTTTGGCATGACTTTGCCTGGAATGCTGCAAAGTCGCGAGTCGTGGTTTGAAGTTGTAACTTACAGGTTCAAAAACTTCCTGGAACGCACAATTAGTATTCAACAACAGCAGGTAACTTGTATATTCATGCTGTGTGCATATGTCAAAAGAATAAATCCAATCAGAAACTTACATGTGACATAAAGACGCACATGAACACAGTCACTTTATGTAGTGCTCATGTAAACGCTAGGGGTGTCCCCGACTAAGGATTTACTATTCGAATCAGAATTGTCTAATCTTTCTATGGTCGACTGATAGTGGAATTATCTATGTGTGTGTGAATGGGTTGGGAGGGGCACGACACGAGTCAGCAGGAGGGTAAAGCTGTTTTCCTTTTATTGCCACTGCACACAAAAACAAGTTTTAATAAAGTGATCAAAACTGCCTGCCAACTGACAGACGAACAGATAATGGCTTTTTTATTTAGTTTTAAATAAAATGTAATGTGGTGGATAAACATTCGTAAAACGTTTTCTTATAACATTTTAAAGCCGAGACGAAATACAGAACATCACACAAATATATCAAAGAACATTTTGATAAATATAGCTAAAAAAAATATACCTGCCTAGAGGAAAAGAACACTTTGAGTGCGCTTACATGCACGTTCTTAAGCCGATTGTGCCTAAAGGCGCCTGCACACCGGACGCGAAGCTCAGCGTCTTAGGTATCTCACACTAGACACTCACATGATATACATGAGCTCAATTGTGAATCGACTTCTGACAGAACAGCTGCACGATGACAATTTGAGAGAAATATAATATACATTTTATATAAAATCTTGAAATGGTGCTCTGTGGCGCAGCAGGATTTTAAACAACTTCCTGAGTCGCCGCGGACAGGCGCTGAATGCCACCGCCGGTGTGTGCACATTCATTAAATGTGTTCGAATTTTAAAGGCGCAAAAAAGGGGTCGCACACCTGACGCGAAGCTCAGCGGTGTGTTGCATCTTATAAATAAGGAGCACCGCCATATTGCCAAAATGTTATGATCCTCGTTTTTTATAACACCGGCGAAGATTCGACCGTGAGATCGGTGGTCAAATCCGGCTCCGCAAATCGATGTTTTGAATCTTCGACTATTCAGGATTAACCCTAGTAAACGCTAAACAATTATTACAAATTCATCAATCGGAATTAATTAATTAATTAAGTGTCCATGGAGCTATTGTTTTGCTTCCTGGTCATGACATCCCCTGCTGACGGTCCATAACGCCATTGGACATATTTTGCATGATGTGATTTAAGACAAAGACATTTCCACAGTGTCAATTCACGATGCCGTGCGAGTTCTCTTAAAAGGAAAAGACTATTTCAGCTTCCATTTCATGCTGACAGTTTTTTTTTTTTAATAATAATACATCACAAGTGGGGTGTTACTGATTTATGTAATTAAAAGTGAAAACATGTCCTGCTTGTGTTAACCACCAACCTTAATTAAGGCATTTAACCAAAAAACTATTCAAAACACAAATTAAGAGGGAACTGCAAGTGCAAAAATGCTAACATTTTTTAATTTGCAGCATTTTATTGTAGGCTGATTTTGGTTCCTAATTATTATTATTAAAAAAACAGGTTCAAACCACCAGTTTAAAATAAATTTGTAAATATATTTGCAGTTTTCTAAATGGGTAGATCACTCTTGTTCTGGGTGGCGAATGCCCCTTTATTTGGATTTGGGAACATATATTAATTTTCCATTACCAACCTTAATAATTATCTGGCTATTACCATGATTATGAGACACAGACCTTCTCATTAAATGACCCAAATCTAATTAAAGGGGTTATTAATGGATTAGTTGGTATTAGATCTTCTCGATAAACCATTTTCTTCTTTGGGGTTTACACAATGAAACTGGTCTTTGTAAAGGTTATTTTTAAAATTAAAAAGTAAGACTCAGTAAAACACAACTCGTGTTTTAGTAGTCCAGCATCACATCTGACTTTATACTGGTGGGCAGAGATACCCTTCACTGAGCTGCATTTAGCCTGTGATATCAAATGCCTTAAAATCACTAGAAAATGTTCCAAGCTGTATTATCCAGATTCAGTCTCTTTTCTGCCATGTCTCAAATCAGACGAAAAAACGAGGTCTAACGGAGATTTCCCCATTATTTTAATGACAACTTAACAACAAGAACATTCAGATAGGAGCTTAAACCATTCTTCACAGGCTGTAAATCTCCACCATCCTGCAAAAAGCTCTGCAAATTGGATTATTTATGCTGGGCCTAATGCTACAGAATACACTTTGGATCCCTGCTAGCCATTTTTATACAGGAGATCGCTTCTCAAAATTCCATGAGGAAAATATTCCCCTAAACCACAAAGCAATTTCCTTGTACAGTAAATAACTGATATGACTGTTTCTTGGAAATAGCATGTATGTATCCTCTCTAATAAAATCAGTGAGGCTGATTTGATCATTATATGCAAATTAAGGACTTTTATTCTGTGTTAGGACTGAGCAATATGGACAAATAATCAGGCTATATTTTAGGTTTTTTTTTTTTTGCCGAACGGCTTTTCTTTTTGTTTTGTTTTCTGTATTTATTTTGGGGGGGAAATTCCACACCATGCCCAATGTTGTCCTGCAATGTTCATATTGAAGGTTATGAAAACAAATATAGTGAACGCAAACATATCGGCTATGCTATTTATTAAGTGCAAAATCACAAGGACCTCGTTTGTCCGCTCTACCTCCTGGCCATGGTTGGATTGATCAGCGTTTGAATGTTTTCTTTATTTTTCAATGCATAATGTTTTCCTCTAGAACAGGGATCCTCAGACTCGGTCCTGGAGGGTCACTGTCCCGCAGAGTTGAGCTTTAACCCTGATCAAACAACTTCCTGTGATTTTCTAGTGATCCTGAATACCTTGATTAGCTTGCTCAGGGGTGTTTGATTAGGGTTAGAGCTAAACTCTTCAGGAACAGTGGCCCTCCAGGACCTAATTTGAGGAACCCTTCTCTAGAACCTAAATACGTGTTTTGCAACTGCATCTATTTTGTGATCACCCTTTTTTGTTGCAGTTACACTAAAAAAATTGTGGTGGTTTTTGTTGGTTTAACTTAAAAAAGTAAGTAACCTGGTTGCCTTAAAATTTTGAGTTTATTGAAATTAAAAAATTGAGTTGATACAAGTTGAAGGAAATTAGTTTAATAAATAGAAACTCAAAATATTTTTGTATCTGAACCACATAAAAAATTTGATAAATCATGAAAATAGCACAATTTGGCATGTTTCACTGCGTCATCAGAAATAACACACACATAATTACCCAAAATGCTTAAAAAATATTTTAATAATATTTTAATAAAGGTTGTCTAATCTCAAAAAAATGTTCATTGTATTTACTCAAAATTTTAATTTCAATGAACTCAAAATTTTAAGGCAACCAGGTAACTTTTTTTCTAAATAATTTTTTACAGTGTACAAGCCGAACTGTAACAACAGGTTCCGGTTGAAATAAAATGCTGCGTGAGCAATCAGCATGTTCAGCGTCCCAGTCACACCCAACTAAAAAGTACTCGCGAGCAGGGCCGTTTGGAGGGGGACATATTCACCTGAAACTTCATTTAGACCCTAGTCCCGAGTACCTACCCAAAGTTCCTAGTTCCTGGGAAAAGTTCCTGCGGTGGAAACGCGGCTTCCTGCAGCGACAACACCTGTCATCTCTAATGCAGCTCATCCTGGCCTCACCGCCTTTTGTGTGTATTCCGTGAGCAGGGATTATTTAAATGAGAAACATTATGACTTCACAAAGCCAGGAAAAAAGTTGTTGTCCAAACGAGTCATTCATTTTAGTTCTTGGAAAGTGATTTCTGTTAAATAAATTCCAAATACCCACACTAAGAGTCTTGGCCACCTGAGAGCTTGTGTACACGGCAGGAAGTAAGTGTGCAAGACTGTCCCATTTCTTTAAAATGCCAAAGTGCAGTGCCCTTAATGCACACTAAACCCATATTATCTGCATATAATGAATGATGTGATAGGCTTAGCCTCGCATAACGCTCCAAAGCAGCTAAGCGTATCCCATCATGCATTAATGTCCTGGAACTCAAATGCCCCGAAATCATGAGATGTCGAGGAAAATGTTCCACTGTAAGTTACCGTAATTCCTCAAATAAAGATCGGGGCCTTTATTTACCTGAACTGCCGATGGGAACCGGCTTTTATTTGAAGCAGGCTTTTATTAGGGGCAGGCCTGCATTTCTAATTCCATCTGTTTGAAATATAATTGCTTTATGTAAACCGTTTTCAATTTAAAGTGATCGTTCCAGTGGACAAATATCATAGATTTTTTTAAAGAAACATTTGCAAAAATATCACCATACAACAATAATACGCATTTTTTGTAATTCCGCGCACAGCTCCGCATCCGAAGATGAACAAGTTCTCGGCGAATCTAGCCGAGCATGACGTCTCATCACACCAAGCCCCCAGTTTGCGCATACAAATTAGGTGCTTCTATTTACTGAAGTTTTACAAGATATTTTGTAGTCAGAATATGCTAAATGGAAATACTTGCGGTACATTCAAACATTTACAAGCATTTAACCATAAAGTGTTAATTATATGCTGAGGAAAACTAATTCAAAAATGTCACTTTAGAACTAATGAAGGAACATTGAGTCACTTAATTTAGGCTTACTGTATTATGTTGAGTTGAGTATTATGAGAAAGAGAACAACTCTTTCGAGTGGATTACCTGCATCTGAATTTACACTGTTCGGTTAATAAGACCAAAGATTGCCCCTTTGATACACCCCAAATTAATTATATCTGTTTAACCATTATCTACAGAGTCGGCGGCAAATTCCTGAACGACTGGGCAAGATGAAGCTGTTCTCTGTCGAAACAACCGCTAATGTCCATGAGCTGGCATCTACAAAAGCGTCTAAACAAATTTGAGGTCCAAATAACTTTGCCTAAAAAAACTGTTAAAACTACATTTAGTGACACAACAACAGTAGTATTTTTAAAGCTTATGGTGGACTGTCGAACGCCATGACAGTCGCCGAAGTGGAGCGATACAAACGGTAAAACGGTTTGAGTATACTGGGTGAATATTGCATGCACGGCAGGAAAAGGGTCCCAGTCAATCAGATTCGAGAACTAGAAAGAACTGTTGTTTAAAACCAATATGTTTCACTTTTTTTTTCTGGGAAAAGAAAGCATCACTATAACAGAGTGGATAGCAGTGTTTTAGCACTACATTAAATGTAATGTCACAGATCTGACAGTCATTTTAACATCAAACAAAAAAACTCTTGGCAAGTTATTTTTTGACCCGCATTCATGCACATTTGTGATTAACTAAGATGATCGGACCGCAGCAAACATCCTGTGTAAAAATGAAAAACTAAACTAACAACAGTTACTGAAAAACTAACTGAAATAAAATAATAAGCAAAAATAAATAATTGCTTTCATCCTGTGGCTGAAAATCTGACCTGTGGCTGTTTAGGGAAATACCTATAGATGGCGCTTCATGCACGTGAGGTTAACTGAGGCGGTGGGCTGGGCATTTGATAGCGCTTCAGCATGGCTCCGTTTCTTCAGTTGAGATGCTTTGCTTACTATGATACGGAATATCCGTGGAAGCATTTCACAGATTGTTCGTTTCTGTATTGTTTTTTATATAAAAATGTTTATACAATATTTTGCTCTGGTTCTTGCTTTAAATGATTTTGTTCTGTTATCATGCTTGTTGTTGTCATCGTTGCACAAGCAGAATATGGCGGTGTTGTATTTGTCCCTCCCCTTCTTTACTGTGATTGGACAGCTGGATAAAAAGTGACTGGTGAGTGATTTGTTTTACCCAAAGTTAAACATTATTCAACTCTCGGCAACTGGTTAAGAATTGTGAGTGCTTAGCACCTTAACTGTCATGCTGCTGCTGTTTATACATATGCAGTGCTGCTCATATTGAAAACTATTGGATATGATAGCCTTGGGACAAAAAACTTAACATACAGATACACGGTCTAACAGCAGGAAAGGCTTCAATGCTGCTAGACATATAGCCTCGCTAACCCTCACTGTTGCTAGCCTGCATTCTCTTGATATAGGCTTCTAACAGGAATCCAGCACGACAAGCTTATTCCTGTGAAACTGAAACCTCTCAACCTCTCTTGCACCAACTACATGCCTTAGAGGCATTTTGCCAGAGCACATTCAGTTGCATGGTGATTCCACCAAAATTTGAGACTTTTTTCAACAAAAAGATATATTATATTATATTATATTATATTATATTATATTATATTATATTATATTATAGCTGCACGATTAATCAAACCGCAATCGCGATTTGGTTTGTGTGATTATGAAAGTGCAAAGGCTGTGATTTTATTTAGATAAATATGCCAAGCATGTTAGAGAAGAGCGGTTCTGTGATCAGTAGTAACCACTGCTCTGTCTGAAAGCACTGCGAGTTTGAGTTGCTTATAACATGCATTTTAAAAAGCATCATGTCAAACATCTTCACAAACCAGTAATGCGAAGCATTCATAAACCTGTTGTTAAACCATAAAACAAAAGATAACGTTTTACTTCAACTCACTTCATATCGTCAGTCAATGGTTTAAAATGTCCTTTTTGTGAGTTGAAATGGCTTCTTATCACAGAATGAGGCAGAAAATGTATTATTTTATTGTATTCTATTCAATGTTAAAGGCCCACTGAAATCCAAATTGAAGTTTTTTAGCATTTAGTATGAATAAGTTAACTTTAAAGTTATGAATAAGTTGGTGTGTTCTAGCCTGGCTCTGCCCTCCGACGTAATTCCGCTCAATTTTCATTTTCCTTCAGTACTACGTCTGGGACTGTGGTGTATTCTTAGGTTTTCTCTGAACAAATTTTTACCGGTCCAATCAGCGAACAGAGGGAGTGGCTGAGAACGATGACGTTGATGTTGTGCGCTAGTTTGAGTTGTAGTTCAGTAATGGCGGCTGAGAAAGATGCGAACGAAACCATTCAGTCCATTGTGGCACTGCAAGAACAATCTTTGCAGGGGGTTTGTTGGTTGCCATGATGTTGTGGCCCTCCTCCCCAACAGGGTGAATTCAGGAAAAGTTTGATATTCCAGCTCGCTCCGTTAGTAGTGAGTTGGCTGAAGCCCTTGTTCGGACAGTAATTGTTTCTAGTGGGGATGGAAGGTATTGGCATGATTTACAGGGGCTAGTCAGTGATTTTATTGCCTGTTTTTTTTTTTATCTGTTTCTCACCACTCGCGTAAAAATCCCCAGCCAAGTTACCTACTGCTTTTGACAAACACCAAGGTTGTGTGATGATGTAATAGCTGTCTGAATCCACATCTCTAAGTTTTCAAGAATATATCACTTCAAAATTCACTCTTTATATTCTTTTTGACCACTGCAGAGCACAGTACGTTGTATTTCTAGACTTGTATTTCTTTAAAATGCTGGCAAATATTTACAAGAGCAATAGATTTCATCACCGTTTAAACAAATTAAAATAAAAGTACGTAACCATTTGAATTGAGCCGTTATTTACAGCAGAATTTATTCTCATCATACTAAGCATATGCTATTTTATTTACAGCATACAATCATGTTACGGACCACGTGAGCAGTAGCCTGACAAGCCAGACCCACATCAAGATGTTTGGTCTGGAAACTCACCATAGACAGGGCTCAATCCGAGGGGCGGGATAAACGGTTGTCTTTCAAACTCCCTCTGCACGCGATAGGATAGAGCTACAACCAACCAGAGCAACGAAGGTGAAACAGAGCTTGTTGATAGATTAAACATTCGCCGTATCCGGTCAGCAAAACTCAGAACACATCTTCCCTTTTTAAGAATGACTTCAGTTCTGTTCTTTGTTCTTTTCTCAGAGAAAAGCTTAACTCCAAGTCTTCCAGAGTCGCGGTCAAAGCTGATTCGAAAGACCGCCGTTCGCCATTTTCTGTGTTTACTACAAGTACGCAAACGCAACTCTCATTATAAACGTCATTATGGCCCCGCCCACCGACTCTATACACGATGTGATTGGCCTGTCCAGAGTTAGGGGAATACAGCTCAGAAGGGTATTGAGTGTTGCTAGACGACACTCACGGGCAGATTAAATTTGCTGCCGCTAGGGTGCGTCTAGATTTCTAGGCTACGTGAGCAGCGCATTCCCGAACAGAAAACTCTCCCGTCCACCATGAATAACACAATCAAAATCAGAATGCACAAGTTTTAGGTTTTATCCTATGGTTTTATCATTGAGGTGGCCTGCACATTTATTTAGACGGATTTGTGAGAAACAAGCAAAGGGCACATGATGACATACATCACGACCGAACATTAGCGATTGGTTATGGCAGATCCAATAGTTTTAAACTTCAACCTGCCTTTGTGGAAGTAAACACTTGTCAACGGAGAGTAGCCAGACTCTCTGTACAAATGAAATGTACGAGAGTCTGGTAAGACCAGGCCAGGTTTGTTCCAAATCATTGACAACATTTGCATTTAGGAGATATAAGCATTCAAAACTTACAGTCTCTCACTTCCATTAAAACAAATTACAGATTTTGATGACATCATCGCAGACTTCACCTTCTCATCAAATCTTCTGTCCAATCAAAATGCTCTCTAGAATCTAAAGCCCGCCCCCTACACTACTGAAGCTGCGGCTGAAATCGGTCAGTCAGTTGTTCACACATCATTTCTACATGGTGAAAGGCACATAGGGCACCATGCGATAGGAAACGATTAGAGTAAATTATGCTTTCAGTTGAGGCGAATGAAGTCTGGTTTCACGTTAGTTTCAAGCACTGCAGCAGCACGCACACACCAACAACTCTGGTCTAAATTTAAGCCCCGTTCACACCCCCAGCGACACGCAGCGACAAAGCGACATCATTTCAATGGAGCGCTGGCGACTTACGGCAACAGTGATTATTGGCGACAGAATGTGGGCGTGTCGAGCGATGCGAGACGCGACAAAAGTTCAAATGAGAAGCAATTTTCGTGACAACCAATAGGAGTAAAGTCAGTGGAGTGCACGTGATCCATCTGCTGTACTGCTACTGCGGTGTCGTGTCATGGAGGAGAAGTTGATTTTAGCTGTTAGCAATTCCCCTGTTCTTTACGATATGTCTCTGTGTGCATACAGAGACACATTTAAAAATATGCATGGAAAAACCAGTCTGGGATTGTGGGGATATAAAGTAAGTTTTGACCAAACTGCATGCAATATGGTATACCTATAGTCTACCTATTACAGTACAGTGTGTCTATGTATTCTAATAACTTGCTGTGTTCTGCAAAACACTAGTAATAAAAGCGGTACTATTTAATGACGTTTATATGCAACCCGTAGTGGGACGTCCACTAGCGACATGAACCTCGCAGACAAAATTGCTGGCGGTGTGAACGGGGCTTTAGACTACAGACACAAGAGTGCAGCATGGATCATATACGCGAGCCGGCCCAAACAACAAAAAATATCAGACCCATTTTAATTCTGCACAGAATGCTGCATTTCAAAGCGATGGAAGGAGATTATAATAATAAACAGTTAGAGGAAACTGGCTTTACCAAACAGAAAGGCTCCAGTCAAACTGTATATTAATGAAATGCTATTGGCTGTTTCAAAAAAGGGGAGGAGCTGCTAACAGCTGGAGCCGTTTCAGGGGAAATCACATCAACACATTGAATAATGTGGTGTGTTCAAAAGCACTTCAGTGGGCCTTTAAGGTTTATGTTAATTAGCACTGCATTATAATTAGGAATAGTATGTTTTAGCTAATATATTTTAGAGTACAGTATGTTTTAGGAATGTAGTCAGATCTATCTAGCTATCTAAAGGTTGAGGGACTGAAATGGAGTTTCGATGTACGTTTAGGCCTTCAGTCTATGAAGATTTTTTTTTTTTTTTTTTATTGAATCATTTTAAATAACAAATTGGCATTAACATTATTCAATGATAGACATTAACAATACAACCAAGCAGCATATTGCAAACAAGATAATAATAACAACAACAGAAAAGATAAAATATAATAAAATAATAATAAAAAATAAATAAATAAATAAAACCTAGCAAACACAAAATGAAATTTATATTTCATTTTTATTTATATTTTATTGATGTTTGATACATTTAAGAAGCTTGTTTTCTTTAAGCTGGTCAAATTAAAGATTCAATTCTTTGACAAAACTCTGAACATGAGGATGCAGTGCATCTTCAATGCATCGTGATATCGAATTGAACCGACTCGATGACATGATAATCATAATCGAACCAAACTGTGAGACCAGTGAAGGTTCATACCCTTAGTGGACAGATGATCACCAGTAACACATTCATCCACATCACCAAAGAGCGCTTGGGTTGAATTTGTTTGCTGTATTGTCGAATTCTAATTCCTAAATGGAGAACTTGTTCATATATGCATTCACCTTTACTATTTCTCTCAAAAAAGATGATCTTGTTGGTAAGTACTCCTTGTATCCTTAAATTATTCTTACAACACCGGCAAAGATCGCTTACACACATCTTCTCCTTCTACTTCTTCTAGTGTGCGTGCAGTTGAGTTCTGTTGAAAACTATGCATTGTGGTCACCGTACGTCACTTACTCCGTTGCTCTGATTGGTTGTAGGTCTATCCAATTGAGTGCAGAGACATTTTCTATCCTGGTTCGGTTGAAACATGCCCCATAATCACAGCCCAATGGAGCAGTATCAGACTCATATTCTGAATAGAATTTGAGTATGATGACGTCAGGCTAGCCAACAGTTTAAAAATGCACAACTAATCAATGAATAAATATCAGTGACCGGTACATCTCAACCAAAAAATATTTTCAGTGCATCATTAGTGGAAAAAAAAATGAGGACGTTCCACAAACTATACTCTAGTCTTTAATCTACAATATAATATTTAATAATTTATCAAAATGTATGTATGACATTAGCCAACACCAGAAAAACAAAACAAGCTGACACATGTCCAAAAAACTTGTGTACGCATTTTGACCTGACCTGGATATTTTCTTAATATGAACAGTTCTCCTCCTCACCCTGAGGCCCTTAAACAATGAGTTGCCCTTTCAGTTTCATATAGTCCAACTAAAAGAGGTATGGCATGACCGCAACTACTAATAACTAAAAGATGAGACCTTAGAAAAGATGGCAGATCACCATGATTCGATAATGAATTAATTCTTATTCAATTACGTATTCAAGCACTGTTGCTCTCACCTATGGCTAAACATTACTGGTGGAGTCAGACTAGACTGATGTGGGTTGTTCTCTTATTATGTTTGTTCTGTGGCTTGAGTAATAATCCTGTCAGTTTCTGCCTGAAATCACATGGTGCTAATGAGAACGAGGAAGTACACGGTGCTCGGAAAGGAGGTAGCATGTTCTTGCCATGCATTTCAATATAAATAGAGGGGCTTGTTTAGAAACATTCTATTAACAGACACAAATTGGTCACATGAGATTTACTCCTTGTCAGACAGGCCTTGTTCCCCTCGTGTGCACAGCACGTACTTAAATTACTTTTCACTGCCAAATGTGGGAGTAGAAGAGAAGGTGTGTAATGAAACTAATTAAAATGTGTTAGAGGTGTGAGTAAACTAAGATAGTGAGGTCTTCAGGGGCAAAAAGAAGAGGAAGAACAGGAAAATACGGTATTGAGTAGGCCTATTCTTATTGGGTTAAGTTTTAAAAGTAAGAAAAGCACTACTATATATAAACTTCAAATTATTAGTAGTAAATTACAAACCAATTTGATAATTAGCATTGCACCAATGTAAGTGAAATTCCGCAGACTGGTCCACAAAGGCAGTCTAAAAGAACATTTTGCAGAGGATTTTGGCTATTCAGTGGGTGGAATTTCAGCTTGTGTCATGCAATAATTGTATAACCCAGACATTTGTAACAACCCCCTATCATGAATCATAGTCAATACTATGAAATGAATACTATCAAACAAGGCTATGAGATAGACATTCAAAGCATTTGTACATTCAAAGCGTTTGTACTGTTGTGCAACTGGGTGTTGAGCTTTCAGCTGACGCAACTTTTTCCCCAAAAACTTCCTGGTGTTGTTAATATGTGAAAAAAAAACTATATATGATCCACCCTTGAGAAAGATCAGTGGAGCGCTGCACTCCTGATAAATTGCATAGTTTTACTTTTGCAGTTTTTTCACCCTCATAATGTTTATCTTTACTTCCGGGATTTCCCACTTGAGCCACACTTTCAAAATGTCAGTTAAAACCAGCCAAATGTTAGTTTTAGAGAATGGCCTCAATTAAATATAAAATTAGCTTAAACATCTACTGATAACCAACTGCAAAATATCAAAAGTATATAAAACTAGGTCTTGCTAGAAAGGATGCAGGTGCCCATTACTGCAGTCATTCCCAAGGGAATTCCCAGGGTAACTTAATATGATGCTATAAAGCTCTGGCTTGTCTCTTTGTATAGTTAGTTGGTCTAAATGGTAATCTTGGGATCAAAAACTAAACCTTTAAATGCCTTACAAAGAATTATTTTGGTGGGACAAACACGAGTGCACACATTCTACAGAATATAACAACATTTTGGGAAGAAACAACGTTGACTAAAAACTGTTTTGTGATCCAGAAGGACCAACTTACCAACAGTGGCAATGGTGTCCAGGTCATCTAGTGTGTAGGTCCTGTTGGTGGTCAGGGATGCGGCCCCTGCGGGTATCGTGGGACTGCCTGCGTCTGTCCTGCCACTATCCCGACCAGAACTGCTTTCATTATTTATTCCAGCTTTGCCTTTAGTTGATGCCATCTTCTTCCGTATGATTTTCTAACTATAGCCACATTAATGGCCACTTCTAGATATCAAGTCTAGAATTTCCGCTTTTGGAAAACGCGCTATCGATAACATACACATTGATCTGTTTTGGTCAAGTTAACATATCCTTTGTTCGCACAAACCGGACTGTGACCCTCTTCTTTCCATCCTTGTCAACCGGAAATTTATCAAAACAATGAAGACCACCAAGTCATTAAGATATTAAGCGATTCATGTCAATGGGACTGCCATTTATTTTCTACTTTATTACGGACGTCCCCTGTGCGACTACTGCATGTTAACAAAGACAGGAGTGGACAGGATTCAAACTTCAAATCTTACGAATCCAGGAGGATATCCAGTCGAAAATGTTGAGGAGCAAGTATACGGTATAAACGTTGGTTGATGGTCCCCTAATGTATATTGCCACATATCACAGACATTTAAATTATTTACTTCCCCCTTCCGTACCCATCAAGAAATCGGAACCCATTTCCCCTTCAAAACATCGCACAGCGGCAAGGAAGCAGAGAAAAGCTTGAAAACTGACAGGCAGCAGCGGTGACCAATCATATGCAGCGCGTTTTCAGCAATGTCCAATCGAACGTAAGAAAAGGCGGAGCACTATGTGACTGACAGCTTGAGTGCACGTATTTTCCCTGTGGTTCGTAGCACATGTAGACACAACCTAGACATCACCACGCCTTGGGTACTGGATGCTATTTGGGGTGGGGGAAATCACCTTTTAGATAACATATTTGCTAGGCTATTTATACATTTAATTTTGATATAACTTTTTTATGCACCATTTCATCAAAATAAATTGTATGTGTTCTATATAGCACAGCCATCATCTAAGTGGACTATGTTTATAAACATAATAAAAACATAATACTGAACAAAATTATACTGACAGTGATAGATAAGAGAGCTGAGCTGACATAGGTTGTTTGTAAAGCAATAATGGCGAATTCATAAATTATTAAAAGCTACTTGCAATAACCTTAGAGTGTAGGCTACATAGCCGTCCACTGTAGCCTATGGCTCATATCTATCTATCTATCTATCTATCTATCTATCTATCTATCTATCTATCTATCTATCTATCTATCTATCTATCTATCTATCTATCTATCTATCTATCTATCTATCTATCTATCTATCTATCTATCTATCTATCTATCTATCTATAATTTACTGTATTCTACAAACACAATACAATAATGTTTTTTTGTTTTGTTTTGGGTTTTTTTTTTTTTTTGGGGGGGGGGGGGGGTTGCTTTTTTTTGTCAGTTTAAATTGTTCACATTGTTCAAAACAGTTTCTTCTTTGCTCTTCAGTGATGAAATCCAAAAAATGTAGGACCTGGAGGAATTTCCTCAAAACATAGGGACTCATGAACATTTCACAAAAAACAGACACTTGATTGAGTTATATTGTTAAAGCTCTAGTCCGTAGTTTTTTCTCTTTGTCGCCATCTCTGTTTGAATCTTTGAAATGCCCGGTGCCTTGCTCAAAACACACAACTTTGTTAATAAACATAATTAATTTCGATGATAAAATTTTCTTAAAATTGTGCACTGGTTGGGAGTTATGGAGCAGCATCTTTCAGCTCCTATAGTGAAATGCAGGACAGTGTTCTGAAGTTCCCGCAGTCCATCAGGTTAAAGATACCACGCTGATACGGTCGAAAGGGATAAGGAAATGGATAACAGACTGGTTGATTACACTTGAACTACTTTTAAATGTTTAATTTTTACTTTAATTTTTTGTTACATGTGTTTAAATGTTGGCAGTATTGTATGTCTCAAACAGTAATATATGCTGTATTGCTGTAATGTTACTCATAAAAAAAGGCCAGTGTTAGTGTAGTTGTGGAGTATTTTACAAAGGTTGTTATACAATAAAAGTTAATATTACTCATAAATATTGTTTTTAAATGTTTTCGCCCAATTTTTTCTACTCAATTTTATTTGTAAATGTACCAAATGCAGTTACTCATGCAGTTTATTTTATTTTTTTAAGTTACATTTACTCATACTTCATACTGTATATGTAGCCTAATAGATTTCACTGCTTTAAAATTTACTTCTTTTTTTTGTGTGTGTAAAAATGTTTCACAAATTTTTTTTTTTGTCAATCATAGTAAACCCTAGCCTGACAAGCCAGACCCACATCAAGTAGCTCTTAACATTCTAAAATGTAGGCTACCAGAGAGCATTTTACATCCAGTAGAAGGCGATATGATGAAGCATAATGACTGTGGGCCATCCAGGCTGACAATAGAGAATTGGCTCAAGACAATGCAAGAAATCATGACAGACAGAATCACAAACGATCCAATTCTGTTATAAGTATTGTAGAGACAAAGTGATTATCTGGCAATATCTGGGAATAGCTTCTGTTCATAGACACAACAGAACTGTGTGTAAACTCTAAGTTATGACAATATGCGCATTTGTTCTTTTCTTATTGTTGCGACATCGATAGAATTGTATTTCATAGGTTGCATTTGACTGCATTTACATTTGACTATTAGCGTTCTTGTCCTTATCTGTGATAAACTCTAAGCAATGCGCATCCATCTCCTGAATGTACAGTAGGGATGTGATGGTGTGGACATTTTCCCACCGGTTAATCAAAGTGTGATGTGACCACATCGGTAATAACGGTATCTGGGCTTTTAAATCACTAAAATTAGCTAACAGGGAACGTTCTCAGAACGTTGGCTAATGTTCTCTGAAAGTTCTCTCAAAGTTAAATACAGGCAGCAATGAGTCATTTTTCAGCCCCTTGAGGTCCCTCAGTTCTCGACATCGTTGGAAAGCCATGCTGATATTTACTCACGTTTGATTTCTTTGTTTATCCAAAGACTTTTTGTGCATTGCCTTTACATGTAGGCCTACTGTCTTCCTTTTTTTTTTTTTTTTACATTGTTTGCCTTCGCTGAGTGCAAAACCTGGCACCGTGCATTTTGAATGCTTTTGCTCTTCCTAGGGGTGCGCATATGTGTGGAAAAAACCTGTAGGGAAAGCGGTGGTAGCCATGGTAGCGAGAGAGAGCGACAGTTGCCCAAGCCAATCATTAGTTTCGTCCCGAACAAAAATAATGAGTGGTGTTTATTGCAGATTAAAAAGTCTAGAGTCACTTGATTTTTATACTCTCTTTTTCAGAGTACTTACATTTTAATTATGTATTGCAATATAAAGAAAGTTTAAACAAATTTGGACAAAAGTGTTTTAGATCAGCCCTACCTACCCTACCTTTAAATTGTGGGCTTATATGTAACGATTTATTATGTGGAGCTTATTCAGGGCAATGCAGATACTGCATGGGGTATGTATTTGGAATGCATGTATATATATATATATATATATATATA
This sequence comes from Pseudorasbora parva, assembly GCF_024679245.1. Taxonomy (NCBI): domain Eukaryota; kingdom Metazoa; phylum Chordata; class Actinopteri; order Cypriniformes; family Gobionidae; genus Pseudorasbora; species Pseudorasbora parva. Next base: position 26,538,888 of record NC_090175.1, read on the forward strand.
TATATATATATATATATATATATATATATATATATATATATATATATATATATGAGCTTGTGCACATCTTTATATATATATATATATATAGAGAGAGAGAGAGAGAGAGAGAGAGAGAGAGAGAGAGAGAGAGAGAGAGAGAGAGAGAGAGAGAGAGAGAGAGAGAGAGAGAGAGAGAGAGAGAGAGAGAGAGAGAGAGAGAGAGAGAGAGAGATGAGCTTGTGCACGTCTTTATATTTAAAATGGTGGTTTTAAGGAGGGAATTAAAAAAAAAAAAAAAAATTTAAAGTGTGCTCTTAATGAAAAACTAATTTAGCACAGCTGCTCATAACCCCAGACAAAACTACGACCCACTCACTCACACACTTCCTGTTATGGACTCACTGACCCATATGTAAACCTTAAGTGTCTATTTATGCACTGTGCTCTCTGACCCGCCTAAGGGAGATGATATAAGCTTACATGCACTATAAACTTTCTCTTTAGACTTTCAAAAATGTCCTAAAATCCAAAGCATTTTAACCTGTTTTATCCTGTTACACGAAGCAAGCATCTCTCACTATTTTTTTCCCTCTCGCCTTTTGCATTGGAGGCACAAATCTAATGTAATTAAATGTGTTAGCTAAACTATTATCTAGTTTCAATTAATTACCGAAATCTTATTATCTGTCTTATTTTGAATGATGTGATGTTGTATTATATGACACAATATGACATTAGCTCCATATTTGTATTTAAATGTAATTTAATTATCTTTTCTACAACATTGTGGAAGTAAAAACAAATATTTCATATTTCTCCATTTTTATAAAAAAATGTTGTGATATGTTCACCTATGAGAAAAGTGCTTCAAAATATTTAATATTCATATTTGAAAATATGAATTACAAAAAAATAAAACAGCTAATATGAAAGTTTTTTTGACCTCATTATGTTAATATTTTCTGAAGCTCCTCATTTCTGTGACCATTTATTGTAAAATAAACTCCATCTAAATAGCTTTACGGCCCATTCTCTACCCAATGGAAAGTGCCTTTTATTCTCTCATGCACAGAAGCTCAAACCAGCTCAGTGTATTTTTGTTATAGATGGGTTTTATGAGACCTGTTACTATACCATTCCTCTCCAGATCAAAGTAGAGCACGTCTTCAGCTGAGGCTCATAAGCTGCTAACCTTATTTTTTCAGTCTTTCTGATGTATGTATTTTGTAACCTAACGATGATTGAGTCTTTTCTGTGTAGCAAGTAATGCAATGTCATATCATTCAACCGTCTTTGGGGGAGGAAATAGACTGTTGGTTTGCATGGTTAGCTTGCAGAACTCCATTAAGCCTTTCAGAGGCTGTCAGTCTGAGTACATATCATATTTACTGACAGGGTAACAGCCGCTGCCGCCACCATTGCCCTTGGAACACTGCATTTCTGAGTGTTAGTCAGCTACAGTGCATGCACACACAATGTCAGCTCTAATATTTAGAAGATGTAGAATTCTGTAACACTACTGCAACATACGTGGCTGGTAATCTGACATGTTCGTACTGACAGAAACTGTTAACAATATCAGCATTATGTGACTATGTATTTAGTGTGTATTAGCATAACCTGTAGATATTAATTTCCGTATAGTCTTTTGCTTTTGACTACCGGTAAATTTCCAGTTGTCAGTGATGATTGTCGTTTGGAATTTTCTGGATTACAATCTGTCATCAGAATGATAGCTTCTGTGAGAAAAGACTATAAATGATCCACCACCTGCAGCATCCTCACATGTAAGTGTTATTTTAAAACTGCTTTATAAAACTGTCTCGGGGCGAGTACCAAAAACAAATTTGTAGCCAATCAGCAGCAAGGGGTGTGTCTGCTAATGACCTCCTCTCCGAACCCTAAACAAATCATAAAAACTAATCAATGGAAACAAATGGCTAAAAAAGACGTCGCGTCTGCCTCATCTCAAACCAAGAACACCTGTAAGGAACTCTCACACATTTAACCAAATGTTATCTGGAAACAAAGGTGCGCCTGAACATCTAAGCAGGGTCTCTTTGCCCCTTCACTGTTGGTCAACACCGTCCAGAGACTCTTTGAATATCACACCACCAAACCTAACAGGACTCTAAAAAATAACCTTCTGAATTCATACCAATAATGTGAATGAATGAATCCACCCAACAGCGCCTTTAACCTAATACTAAAGTGTTATGTGTATTTTCATGTAACCTGTGAAGTTTCTCGACACTTATCACTTATGAATCTTTACTATCTTTTACTCCCATTATGTGAATAGGAATCTGTTTGGTGTCTATGTGATGGATAAATGATTTCCATAATTTTAATGCGAGGTAAATTTGTGTAAAATATACTGTGATCACAATACACTAATTACACTAATGATAAGGTTTCCTGTAGCTCAAAGTCATGGGATCGATTCCCAGAGAAAGCAAGAACTGATAACAACGTAAAATGTGAACCTTGAATGCAATGTAAGTCGATTTGAATAAAGTCATCTGCCAAATACATAAATGTAAATGAAACTCATATGCATGAACAGGAGACGTTGGCAGGAAAAAACGCCCACAACAACATCTGATTTGCCGGAGACACCCCCAAGGAGGGACTTTGAGTTCCACTTAAAAACACAGGACAAACAATATGTCTTGGCTTTTTGCCTTTGCTTCATGCTTATGCTGAATGCCATGGTTTTGCTGTGACTTCTGCTTTGTTTTATGCCTGGCATTTCCACCTCCCTGCCTGCACGTTTCACTGCCCTCCAAGCCACCAAAAGCTCTCCACGAAACTCCGAAAAACTCCATTTGAATCTCCATGAAGAAGTCCTCCTGGGGTCTGTGCAGCCGCGCACAGAGAATCAAAGAAACTTTTGAATCAATAAACCTTTGTTTACCTTTTTCATCTGTACAAGTGTATTGGGATTTGTGTTTATAAATTACTGCCTCAAACTGATAGATTGTGTTACCTAAGCTCACAAACAGTGAACATAAAGTTAATGATATTATTGCCGTTGTAACGGTTAAAGGGGGGGTGAAATGCTGTTTCATGCATACTGAGCTTTTTACACTGTTAAAGACTTGGATTCCCATCCTAAACATAGACAAAGTTTCAAAAACTAATGTTGGACGTTTGATGGAGTATTTCTGTGTCAAAAATACTCCTTCCGGTTTCTCACAAGTTTCGGAGAGTTTTTTTTAGAGTATGGCTCGGCTTGACGTTAATAGATCGGAAGGTCCTTGTTTGGGCCGTACGGGCTCTTCTCCCGGTAGGGTGCGCGCGCGCGTGACTAGAGCGAGAGAGGAAATGCACGCCCATACACTCCAACCGCGCTCCACTTTATTCCTATCTGTGACATCAAGCGACTTCAACGCTTCAGCACAGCAAGTCACTGCTGTCAGGACTTCACCAAATCATACCAAAGAAGTGTGTTTTTTACGGAGCGGTCCCAGCGATAAAGGTTCGGTCCTGCTTTGAAAGCAGCCGGTGAGTAAAACTGCTTCAAATGTCTATGCTGTTGTTGCGTGAGTAAACATCAGTAAACGACACGATCGCGTGCTTCGTCATTCAAATGCGCTAACGGACTTCATTGTTTGTATACACTAGTCTGACGTGCAAAACCGTTTTGCTTGCTACTGCTAAGGTTTAGTCGCATACAATAGTCCATAAACCGAATCATGTCATCATAAACTGCGAGTAAACACACACAAATGTTGACAGTCCACTAAATACAGTACATACCACAGAGACGGACGTCCTGCTGCTGCTGTTTCTCCAGTTCAATTTATTTCAGCCTGGATCATATATCTATTAGCTGAGCTCGACAGCTATGGGGTTCCTCCACGCTTGAGGACGTCACCGCTTTGTGCGCGCTCGTCATTCTTTAGCTCTGCCCACTCGATACGCCTCCAGGCGCTCGTTTTTTTCCGGAAAGACTCGGTACAGCCTATATTTCTTTTATAAATATAATAAAACTAAAGACTTTTCGGAGATATGAAGGATGCAATACTACTCTACAGGTACTCAAGATTGACATGAGATTGACTGAAAATGATTGTCCCCCCCCCCCCTTTAATATCCGATTGAAGATTAATAAAACACTCTAATTTCAACATATCGGAGGATGAATAGTTGATAAAGTGTTAAATATTAATTTTGAATAATTTCATATGTAATACGGTTCTTTTCACTGTAATTTAATACCCTGTTGAGTTATTTGATCTGAAACAGTTATTACAAAAGAGGAACACATCTTCCCTTCTTAAGAATGACTTCAGTGCCGTTCTTTGTTCTTTTCTCAGAGAAAAGCTTAACTCCAAGTCTTCCAGAGTCGCGGTCAAAGCTGATTCGAAAGACCGCCGCCGTTCGCCAGTTTCTGTGTTTACTAGAAGCATGCAAACGCAACTTGGCCATCGTCATTATGGCCCCGCCCGCCGACTCTATACACGATGTGATTGGCCCGGCAAGAGTGAGGGGAATAGAGCTCAGAAGGGTGTTGAGAGTTGCTAGACGACACTCGCGGACAGATTAAATTTGCTGCCACTAGGGTGCGTCTAGATTTCTAGGCTAGGAAAACTGTTCTGTGGTCAGACGAAATCAAAACTTGAAGTTATTTTTGGAAAACTGGGACCCCATGTCATCCGGACAAAAGAGGACAAGGAAAACACAAGTTGTTATCAGTGCTCAGTTGCATGTGGCATGGGCAGCTTACACATCTGGAAAGGCACCATCAATGCTGAAAGGTATATCCAAGTTCTAGAACAACATATGCTCCCATCCAGACGTCGTCTCTTTCAGGGAAGACCTTGCATTTTCCAACATGACAATGCCAGACCACATACTGCATCAATTACAACATCAAGGCTGCGTAGAACTGGGTACTGAAATGTCCAGCCTGCAGTCCAGATCTCCTCAGTCTCATCAGTCAACAGACATTTGCAGACTTTTATAAAAAGAAGAGGGGATGCCACACATTGGTAAACATGGCCTTGTTCCAACTTTTTGCCTTTGCCAAGTCTCAACTATTGCAGCTCTTTTTATTGGTTTTACAAAAAAACAAAAACAAAAAAACAAATTCCAAACAAAACAGCTATTTGTTAAATTCTCATTCGCACTTGGAATGCTATCAATTAACCCCAGATACATATATGCTGAGTTAGTAATACACACAACACACAACACAAACAAGATATGCACATTTCCTGATTGTTTACAGAACTAACTATCAAAAACTTTAATAGGGGGAAGAGAACAACAATGGAAAAGTGGGAAACATGGGAAAAGGTGTACGAGTGAGAGGTTTTGGAGAGGATTGAGGAGGGTGGAGAGGGAGAGGAACAGTGGAAGTGGTAGAAAGAGATGAGGGGAAGAAATAGATGGTTTAGGGAGAGAAGATGGAGCAAGAATAATTGAGGATGTAAGAGAATCAAGACGAGCTGAGGATGTAAGAAGAGAAGAGGGAGAAGATATGGGTCGAGTGGAAGGGAACAGTATTAGTCGAAAGAGCAAGAAGATAAACTAAAAAAGAAATATATATATTACCTATATATCTTGAAGTCAAAAAAGTTGAGAGCTTATTGTATGAAGTTTCACATCTGCTTACACCACTCACCCTTGAAGAAGTGTGGAAAAATGTCCATTTTACATCTTTATCATGTGACACATTCTCTTCTGCACCAATAATCTGAATGTGAAAGAAGGCTGAACCCAGTACATTCAAATGAACATAACTCACAAGAACATGAACAGTACCACATTCACTTCATTTTTATGTAATCACATATCGCACAAAATTAAATGCACAATTCGGTTAGGATATGAAGACAAATGAGTGTATGCAAAGCCATTTGAATAAATCACTTCGTTTTACAGTGTACTGCAAAATACACAGTTAGTTCATAAAGAGACAAAACATTTATCAGTGTAATGGACAAGCAAAGCAAAATACCCAGTCGGCTCTTCCTATTTGTGAGCATAGTCTCTGAAAGGCTATGATCGCCATTCTTATAAAAATACTATATTGCAGAAAAAGAAGTGGGTTAGGCCCATAATTCAGCTGTCTGGGTTGCCATTTATAGCAGGGAAACATTTGTTGAAGATGTCCAGCTGCTCCTTCTCCAGTGGGAAGACGAAGATTATACACAATTTAAAAATAGGACTTTTTTTGTCATTACATTAGTTTACCCTTATTTCTAAATGCACCATTTTACAGTATACTCTCAACCATTATCCGATATTTCAGTTTTCTGACAGAAATGTTTGCTTTGGATGTATACACATAGCAACATCCAGAATGGAAAATCCCACAGCTGTCATCCCAATGGAGAGATCCTCAGGCAGACTTCATTCTCAAACTCCACAACAGCTGGATCCCATCTGTAGGAACAGGTGATACACAGACTTTTCCTGTTTTTATGGAGTAACCACTCAGACTGTGTTTAAATGTCCTTAATAAATCAATGATGGAAGTGGCAGGCAGCACATCAGGAGTCATACATGTTTAAAAGGTGTCTGCATAGATTCATTCATTTATTAATTTATTTATTCATGTTAAATGATATTACAGTTGTTAGAATCAAAGTCAACTAAATCCGAAAATGTGCACTATACTGTACAGCAACATGCAACAACTGCTAAAGGGTTTATTTCTGGCACCAGTCCCATAAATTTCACTGTGGAAAATTCACATGCTAACTCATCAGCCTCCATGTACATCCTAGCTTCATCAGCCATCTGTTTGAGTAACTCATCACTCAAATCACTGAGTGCTTAATTTCTCATTTAGGAGCTTCTACAAGAAGGGTGAAAGTGTGTCTACATATCCCTGTGTTGACATGTCTCTTGTCCCAACCATCTGTTCAGTGGTTTCTATTGCCCCCTAGCTTGTGTTTTGGTTACTGCAGTAAGATGGTTTCTAAAGAGAGAAAGAATAAATGAAGAATTAGATAAATTGCACAGAGAAAATCAAAAGCGGAAAATATGATTTTCAGTCTGAAAAATGCAAGGCTTGGCTGGTAAGCATACAAGGCACTTACACCCCTGTCGGTAAGGGTCGTATACTTACATCATTATGCTTAAAAGCACCAACAAACTAGTGATGCAAAGTCTGAATCATTTCTGCAAACCGTGTTTTTTTCTTTTCTTTTGTCTTTTTGGACAGTTCGGCTCAAAGAACCGGTTCAAAAAGGAGATTCATAGGTACCTGACATCATCATGCAACAATGTCACTATGCTTTTTTTTTATGCATTTTTTGTGTCATGTTATCAAGGCCGGCCCTGACCAATTTGCTGCACTAGACAAGATTTCACTTAGTGCCCCTTTAGCACTATCGTATGTTATCAGTTTAAATTGTGGAAACACTGGTAGCCTACACTGTAAAAAATAAAATAAATCAGGTCTCCAATTGAAAATTTCCAAGTGACTGATCACATGTATATTTTTCAGTTGGCCGAATTGAAATTCTGTGAAATAAATTGCATCAAATCACAGAATTTCAATTCAGCAAACTGAAAAATTTAGATGTAATCAGTCACTAGAAAATTTTCAATTGGAGCCCCCCCCCCTTTTTTTTTTTTTTACAGTTTACTGTTTTATTTTTGTAATGTATGCTGTTGTTTTATATGTTGGTTGTGTTTTAAAAATTGTACCCTGCATCCAGTCCATTCTACTCCATCATTGTGTTTATGATCAACAATGATGGAGACTTGGAGCGGGCTTGTGGAGACTTGGAGCAGGCTCGTTGAGAACCGGAGCAGATTCGTGGAGAATTGGAGCAGGCTCATGGAGAACCGGAGCAGATTCAATTAAAATAATTAATTAGGTCTTATTTAATTCTATAAACTATCATACTTTCTTTTTTTTCTTTTTTTTATTGAGCAAAATTGCAAATTTACAAAATAATAACTTTTACAAGGTAGGGGATGAATGATATACATACACTTACAGAAGAGGAGAAAGAGAGAGAGGAGAAAAAAGGGGGGGGGGGGGAAGAAAATAGTAATAGAGTTTTAGTAGTAGTAGTCATCATAATAATAAATATAACAACACAAATAATACTAGCAGAGGTGGTAGTAATAGCAATAGTATTCATGTTAACAATCGTAATAGTAGCTGTATCATCTGTGAATTATAATAACGATAATAGTATTAGTAATAATAATAATAGTTGTAGTAGTAGTTGTTATAGTTGTTGTGATAGAGGTAGTAATGACAAGTATAAGTATAGCAGTATTCATGATTATAATAATAATTATAAACTATCATACTGACAATTCCCAGAATGCTTCACTGCCCTGTGAGGCCACTCCCAAAGCCACCGCTACTGAATCACTTTCACTTTCCCACCACCGCATTCATCTTCATAAAATCAGTTTAGTTAGAGAACAGACACTACAATTAAAAACTGAACATGTCTGTTCAATATATGATTTAGCTGCTGAGGAAGTGTCTGCACAAACGCAGCAGCATCGTGATGAGCTGAATGAGCTCTCGTGATGAGAGCTGAGGTAAACGCGTCCACGCTCACAGCAGTAGTTCTCAGCGCGTGTTCAGTCTGCTGCGTTTTCAGTTCATGCCTTTGGAAGATTAACTTTCATAGGAATTAACTTGAGAAGATAAAATACTCACTTTGCTCCGCGGGCCGCACCGTTTCCATAAATGCCTGAGCAGAGCTGAGCTGTGAGTGCGACCCCATCCCCCATGTGCGAGTTGAAAACATGTGGAAATAGCTCCCTCTGCTGGCTGTAGTCTTTAGTGTCTGGCCAAGCATTTTACCGATGACGCAAATTGACGATATTTGCGTCACCGGAGTAATTTTTCCAGAAATAAAATGCATAAATCTCTCGTCTAAGGGGGATATGAGAGGGGGGAGCACGATCATTCGAATATACTCCAGGGTTTCTACTGATAGAAAGCCATATGCTATTCGCTGAAGTAACCCTTTAAGGGTAAGCAGGAAGGTCCACTGGAGGGATATGTGGAGAAAACTGGCTGAGGGTTAACTGTCCATGCCACAGGTTTTTCTGAGGGTACTGGAGAAGGAAGACACGTAATTCTATGAACATCTTCGATTTCAAACTCAGAACGATTTAAAGACAGATTTCTTAGAGACAAATTTAATAAACCAGTTTCATCGACTCAAATAGGAAAAGGAACCAGCAGGTTCAATGAAACGAATAGTGTGGCGAGGACCAGGTCCAGGGAATGGAGGACTCTGGGAAATGGAGTCCGGGACAGGCGTGGATTGTAACATTATGTAAAAGTATGGTATTTGGGGTAAAAGGCACCATTTTTAACATTATAATAACTTCAAACGATCCGAATCATGAATCAATACGCTGATTCATTACCGTTTGAATCTTTATTTAAGGTTTGAAAACAAACGCGGAAGAGAAGACAATGCTGAATAAAGTCGTAGTTTTTGTTATTTTTGGACCAAAATGTATTTTCGATGCTTCAAGAGATTTTAATTGACTAACTGATGTCACATATGGACTACTTTGATTATGTATTTATTCCTCTTCAGGACATGGACAGCATAGTGTGCATACACTTAAGGGACGGGTCGCACACCGGACGTGAAGCTCAGTGCGCTATATAGGCGCAAGCTCAATTTTGAATCAACTTCTGACAGAAGAGCTGCATAATGGGTGTATCTTGTAGCAAAGGGTGAAATCAGTATGTACATTTACGATTTGAGGGAAATATAATACATGTAATATAAAACCTTTAAATGGCGCTCTGTGGCACAACAGGATTTAGAACAACTTCCTGAGTCGCCGCGGACAGGCACCGAATGCCGCCACCAGTGTGCGTACACACATTGAAAACAATGTGTTCAAATTTTTTGGTGCTGCGCACCAAACTGGTGCTGACTGGTTCATAAAGTGGTTTGGATCTTGCCCTCTGCCCAGTTAAAAACCCTGCCAATTTCCAGTTTTATAGTTAAAATAATATTGCCCCTCCTACCTATGTCCAAATAATTGATTTGCACATTTGGTAGCTCCATTCATTTCAAGCCAATACGTTTAGTAAACAGTTATGTTATACAATCATTATATACCACCAGAAAGGGTTTTCCTGGAACGTCATAAGTTACATGACTTCTGTGAGGCATATTTGGACTATGTGCGAGGTCCCATGGCTTTCATTATGAAGGAAACATTTCATTATGAACTGCTCAATAATGCTCAAACCACCCTATTTTGGGTAAAAATATATACAAATGATAATCCATAATGCTTTTCTCTAGCATAGTGTACTGAATTGTTTCTGTCTAAGGATTTATGCACAGTAAAAAAATAAATAAAAAAAAATTAAAAAATCAGGTCTCTAAATGAATTTTTTTTAGTGACTGATCACATCTAAATTTTTCAGGTGGCCAAATTGAATTACTATATTATTAAATGTATTTATTTATTATTTTTAAAATATTTTTTATTTATAATTAATAATAATAATAATAATAATAATAATAATAATAATAATAATAATAATAATAATAATAATAATAATAATAAACCTCTGACACCATCATCAAAGGTTATTTAAAGCCAAGTTCTTGGAGTGTTTGCCACACATATTTCACAACCAGTCAAACAAAGATGTTTTCCCTCAGCGCAAGTTGCAGCATCTTGTTCCTGCTTTTTCAGGGAACGGAGTTACAGACAAGTAACCCAAGATATTTACCATACAAATAAGGCCCTGTCCACACGAACACGGGTATTTTCAAAACCGCAGCTTTTTCTACGCGGTTTGGCTGTTCGTCCACACGCAAATGCTGTATCCGGTTACTAAAACCGGACTTTTTTGAAAACTCCGGCCAGGGTGAAGATTTTTAGAAACTCCGGTTACAGCGTTGTCGTGTAGATGGTGAAACCGGAGATTTCGGTTTTTTAAATTGAAGTGCGCGCCGTTCTCTCCTTTGTTTGACGTCAGATTTTCCACATCTCCTTTTGATTTACGTGAGTCGATTCTATGCGGTGGACTCCACTAACAGCGCTTATCACATGTTATCCTACAGATGTTCAGTTATTTCATTGTATTGCAGAACAAAGGCGCCAGAATGCAATAATACAAAATAGTAAAGCAAGTGTGTGAAGCTATACAGTCCACTTCGGCCCTGCACCTGTGTATCTACAGTTACCTGTCACTGAGTCCAAAGTAAAGGAACTCGTAGAAGTGTTTCACTTGAGCTCATGGCATCCCTCAGTCAGTGCAATGTGCATCGGTGCAGCGAATGGGACCCATGTGGAAATCAGGCAGCCAATCATAGCGTAGTTTTGCGTTCTCATGTGGACAGATTTTTTTTAAAAACCGTGCTTGTGTGGACGCGATTGTTTTTTAAAACGGAGGAGGAAAAACTCTGGTAATAAAAATACCCGTGTACGTGTGGACTAGGCCTAAAGATGCACTTAAGTCCTACTAAAAAGGGGCGAAAAAGCACTCTTTACTAATTATATTTAATATAAATAAACTATAATGTATGTTCATTTAATTGCAATTGACATGCAATTAATTTGCACTTAAATATATTTTAAAGTATGCTATGCTTTCTTTTTCTCAGGTTGTTAATTTTGAAAAAAATGAAGATATCAAAACCTTTCAACTGCCTTTAAGATGACCAAGAATGCTAATGCTAACATCATTCGTCAGGTAATATAGATCTCATGTACGAAATGCAATCATTTATGTAATATGAACCATACAAATTGTTGATGACAACCAGAAATGTTCTCTCTAAACTGAAACAACATTAGGAAAACTTTAATAGTCCCACCAATACAAATTCAGAGCACTTTGCTTCCCTTCACATAAACATGCCACACTCCATATTGTAAACCACAGAATAAGATATTTATAAACCTGCAAAAACATAGCCACACACAAAACTGTTTGTGGAATCCAATTATCAGCAGTGAACTGAAGTGAAGGGCTTGGATGTTGTGATGCTGTGTGCATCAACAGAACAAAAGAAATGAATAAAGCTCTGTGACTGCTGTTGATTAGAAGTCATGCCCAAAGGGAAAAGTCACAGATGGCATTCTGCATGTTTTATAGGCACTCACTCTGTCAGCCAGTGCTGGGAATACCAAGAGACCAATACGAGAGAGAGGGAGCACCACCCTGAGAAAGAGAGAGAGAGAGAGAGAGAGAGAGAGAGAGAGAGAGAGAGAGAGAGAGAGAGAGAGAGAGAGAGAGAGAGAGAGAGAGAGAGAGAGAGAGAGAGAGAGAGAAATTAAAGACATCTCTTGCAGGCATGATTCGAAATAACCCCCTTTCATCACTGATAGTGAGCAGGATTTATGAGTGTACAGATTGTGTCATTCTGTTGTTGATGGAGTGGAGGCAATCAGGGACAGAGGCCGCCATTAGAAACACACTATAGACACAAAGTGCAAGGCAGTGCTGCTCATACTGTGGAGATAGCAGTGACCATTTTATTGTCTGTATGAAAGCTGCCATTTTCTTTTCCCTCCCATTGAACACCTCTATATGAAAGCCTCCCTTTCTCGCTGTGTGTGTCCTCTCTCTCTCTCCCTGTTTCGTTCACTCTAATTCATACTGCCTGTGTGTGGGAAGGCACCTCTGCTCCTTGCATTACACTACTGATAAGAATGGGACAACTGGATTCAGCCCTGGTTTGACTGTCTCACTGCCGGGAGAAACTCAATTATCAGAGCGTTACAGCAGTTTGCCCTGTGGGCCTTCTGCTTATGTAGTCTTATTCACATGTACACACATATAAACCTTTCTTTCTGGTAGACACAGACTGCAGTCAGAGGTGTGATGGACACTAATGGTGAAATAGACTGTCAAGTAAAGTGTTTGGCAGGTTAAAGACAGACTGTCAGACACAGAGAGAGAGAGAGAGAGAAAAAAAATCAGATTCTGACTGTAACTGACTGATTTTGTCCAAACAAAAACAGATTTATTTTTTTTTGACAGATTTTTCCTGCTTTCTTGAGAAGCTTTTTTTTTGTTGTAAATAATGAATATTTGTATATATTTCTTTTTATCACAATAATGTGATAAAAAAACAAAACAGAAATAAGATTTTGAGGAATAATTCCCACTTTGTCTTGTTCCCTCTTCAGGGAACTAAGGTTACATATGTAACCGAGACGTTCCCTTTCAAGCGAACTTCCGCTGCGTCATCACTGTGGGAACACGGAGTCATATGCCCATCCGTGTGAGCATTGTGCACCAGGAAGTGAGCACCTGTACCCCCGGTGTAGAGCTAAGGTCAAGTTTGTAAAACCTCACAAATGTGAACGGCAAGGACCAGCCTGCCACATCACACTTCCTGTAGGGAAACCCCTGACACTAAAGCTTTTGAAGCAGCCATACTCCTAGTAGAGTGGACCCATACAGCCAAAAGTGAAGGGTGACCGGCTGCCTCGTAAGCAAGTAAAATGGCCTCAACTGCGCACTTGCTTATTCTCTGCTTAGATGCCAGGCAACCCTTTCTAGGTGACCCGAAACACACAAACAGTTGTTCATCTTTCCTCTACAAGGCAACTCTGTGGACATAAGCATGTAAAGCCTGCAATGGGCAGAGCAGATTAAGCTTTTCCTGGTCTTTCCTGTTTTTTCCTGTGGGTAGCAACACTCTGCTTTTGCTAAAACCCAACACATAGAGACTCTTTTACCTAGATATTATCACATAGAGATTGTGTCTGAATTTAGTGTCTGAATTAGTAGATACAAAAAAACATCAAAATCATTCAACAGTAAAAATGTAATAGATGTCCAGCAATGAACAAATTCTAAAGTGTTGGCTACTGTATACAGGCCACCACGGCACAATGCAGACTTTATCAAAGAGTTTGCTTATCTACGTAGACAATGAAAAAGACGCATTAGGATTGGCATTTAGAGACATTATAAACTCTATTGGACTAAGGCAACACGTGTCAGTAGGAGTCAGAACCCACTCATCGGTATAGTCTTACTTTAGACCTAATACTGTCATATGGAATAAATTTTGATACCGTAACAGTTATGCAGTAGAGCGATGACATCTCAGACCATTATGTAGTATCATGTATACTTAATTTAGCTAAGGCTGCAAAGCTGTCCCCTTGCTTCAAATATGGCAGGACTATCACTGCTGCGACTAAATATTGCTTTGTTAATAATCTTCCTCATTAGTTTCATAGCCTTGCCTGACCAACACATCCCTGAAGTGTGCAGAGACTGTGTCAATTAGTCTCAGCCAGTAAGGGGCTACTAGCAGTAGACTGACTCCCACTCGATGGATCCTGGGAGCAGAACGATTAAGGGGATAAGATGCTTCCCCGGCCACATCTGCACCATGACATCCAATCCCAGTGGGGCTGGATGCATGAGAGAAAACCACAGTGGGTCATCTCTCGATACGCAAATAAATCCACTTCCTTATTCCTCCCTTCTTTAACTTATTGCATAACCACTTCACCACCTCTGGGTGAAGTCTCCATTCGGGGAGGGCGTCCACACATTCTTTTTCATGTTGAGTCTCAACCCCAAGCTCTGAATCTGGGCAAGGACGACATCTCGATGCCTTCAACTGCCATTTCTCGCGGCTGGGACAATATGAACCAGTCGTCAATATAGTTCAGTACACAAATTGAACCTGATTTTGGAATGCTTCGCCCCTAAAGGTGAACCTCAGGAACTTCCTGTGACATGAAAGGACGGACACATGCGTCCTTTAGATCTATCCCAACAAACCTGTCCTCTGATCTGATTTGACTCACGATGATGGTAATAGTGAGCCTTCTGAACCTGAACCTTTCTCAGAGACTAGTTTAAATGTGTCAGATCTTTGGATGCAATCCCCCATTATTTTTTAAAAAGTACCGGATGTAGAACAAGGACTCCTTGTCTCACAGATGAACATGTTCTTAACCAGCAATGAGTGAACTTCTTGTTCCATTACCCGAGTCTGCTCTGGGACCACTGCAGTCAAAACCACCCCATTGAACGTTGGCGCTGACCAAACTGCAGTCTGTACCCCTATTCCACAGTCCTCAGGATCCATTGAGACACATTTGACAGGCCATGCCATGCCGTGAAGAAATCTATTAAGGGAATCAGCCTCTCGAAGCTGACCTCTCTGTTTTTTTTTCTTGTATCGGTCGACTCCCTGAAGCAGCTAAAGGGCAGGGAGAAGTCGAGTATTGTTTTTGGTGTGTGGGCGCGATCACTGCCTGGCCGCAAGCACTTCAACATGTTTTGCCCCCCACGAAGTTGACTTTGAAAACTTCCTAAACACCAGCAGGATTCTCCTATTTAATAAAGAGGAGCCATACAGTGCAGTGCAGCCCCATCAACAAAGTCTCCAAAGAGAATATCCACTATGACTGGCTTGGTGTTTGGTCCTTAGAGTGCAGCATTGCAGACAATCACTCCAGGCTGGTTGTGTCGATAAGCTGTGTGACCTGATGGGAAACTATTCTCCAGGCTTTATCAATTTCCAACAGAGAACTTCATGCTCCATAACTTTGCAGCCCTACAGATAAGCAGCAGCTTTTAAGCATCAGCATGGAAAAACACTGAAGAACTCTGGGGCATTTAGCAATAGATGATGTTAGAGAGATATGTAACATGTAATGGGCACGAATGGGTGGTGGTAATGATCACACAAAGACACAAACAGTCTTTAATATATTAAATCTGGAAACATGGATAATTACAAGGAGTAATAATATAACAACCATATTTCAACTAAGACAACATTGAACCCTGCACAGAGGAAACTAAGGGCTTACATACACAATCAACAGAACTAAGAACAGGTGTGGAACTATGAAAACAAACGTTGGAAATGTTTTGGATTTAAATAACTCAAAGGGATATTGAATTACAGTGAAAAGACATAAACGATTCAAAATTAATATTTACCACTTTATCAGCTAATCGTCCACTGATACGTTGAACTTATCAATCTCGAATTGGGATATTACCTGTGGCTAACGACACTAATATCATTAGCTTTATGTTCACTGTTTGTGAGTGTGGCGATCCCCACTAGTGGGAAACTTGAAAAGAGATCAATTTAATGAACCCCGACTACTCCACCCTGGTGGAGGACCAGGGAAATACTCCTAATAAGGACACAGATAAGTTTCACCACTGAAGGCAAAGGAACGTCCAGAGAGACTTGAATACAAAAAGAATTCAACTTTATTATAAAACATTAAAATGTTCTGTCTGGGGACATGCCCAAAAAACACAATTCTCCAGGGCCAGGGGTCACAGGGACATGGCAGGCCAGCTGCTACTCAGGATGGTTATGCTAACCCACCTCAACTTTACACTGCATTGGCACCACACGCACACACACACACACACCTTCAAGCAGTTGTGTCAGTAGACACACACACACACTGTGAAACACACCACTGAATGGTCGCAGATAGCCTTCTCCGTTCCCCACTTCAAATCCACACTGGCTCCTGGAGAAAGAGGAAATATTAGCAAGAAGCACAACAGAATTTACACAAATAACACTAAATAATAAGGAAAAACCAAAACAAAATAACAGACACGGTGCACCAGAATAAATACATTTAAAACAATGATACAGTTTAATAACAAACTGTATAATACACTGCAAAGAAAATTATTAGATAATCTGGAACTGAAAATCAAAACCAGGAATCAAACAGAAAAGAACAAAAGGAATAGCCAAAAAAAGAAATAAAAGAACTAATTAACAAAAAACAAACTAAGAGTATTGGATGGTCCCGCGAACACAAGCTCGTACATGGACAGCACGGTCAGCCTTAATCAGCAACGCGGTCCATATCAGCACTGATCTACGGGAACAAAGTATAAAGATAACCACAAACAAAACAGCAGCGGGGTTACGGATAGTGCCTCGGTGAGAAAGGGGAATTTAACGTTGATTTCTGATCCTCATTAATCAGGTTAGATAAAACACCAAACGCAACATTGTATGGTTACTCATTACCAGCACAGTGCATCAGTCCATTGACCAGCCTTTACACACTTGCCATTGTCGCTATGCTGAGCGAACTCCGCCATTACTCGCCACAATGTGGACAGTGCAGCCACCAACTCTGCTCTGTATACCAACGGGACTGGAATAGGAAATGCCAGGGGGAAGTTGAGAACCCGGAATCAACAGAGCTGTACAAGGCGTGGAGTCCCATCTCGTTCAGACATAATTTCTTAGCCACAACCTGAGAATTAATACACTAGCAGTTCAACCATAGTTTGTTCACTTAAGCCCTATTCGGACGGGATTGGTCTAACATGGGGACGTGGGGGTAAAGTAATTATTACCAGAGGTTCTCTGTGATTTTAGTCCCGCCCGAATGTGCCATCTCGGTAATATTACGGACAATGTCAGTAAAGATTACAGAGACTTTTACCTTCTGTAAAAAGGTCCGAAAAAAAGATCTCAGGTAATACTAATACCATTCGAATAGACCCGCTGTAAAAATGTATGGTAAAATTCTGTCATTTCCTGTTTAAAAGTTTTTTTTTTTTTTTTTAAAGTGCACGTTTTGTGAGCATGGAGGTGCTTGAAGAACCCGGTTGTGTTGTAAGTGGTGGGACAACTCCGTGGTAAACCGGCAGCATTTTCCGCATATCATTTAAAGCAAAAAGAAGATCAAAAACACTTATTAGAGGTACAACACTTATTTTAGCTCTAGGAAAAAAACTGTATATTACCAACATAATCCAATCAAGTGTTAGACTTGACCTTACTGTTTTATATTTTTATTTTATTTATTTATTTGACAGGGACAGTGTACATTAATTGACATTGCTGTAAATGCACCAGAGTTAGCCAAAAGGCAATTTTTCATCCGTTGTCCCTGGACAGAGCTTAAAATTGTCTACCTAAAAACACAATAAAAAATATTACAGAGAACAATACAAATATAAAAAGCATTAAAACTTCAAAGTCTTCAAATCCTGTCGCTAAAAACGGTGTACACATTTACTTTAAAACAGACATGTTGAAAAAAACAGAAGAGAGAGAAAAAAAGAAGCAGCTTTTTTTAGATCAAGAAACAACTCCAACCACGCCACCTTTATCCAGTAGATGTTTGATATTTTCTATGAGGTATGATGCTATGTCTATAATTGTCCACTGACAACGGATCTCCATTTTTGAGAATTGGAACAACAGCAGCTGACTTCCACACACTTGGAAACACCACCTCAATAAAGGAGAGATTGACTATTTTGGTTAATGGTATTAATAATGTGTAACAGTTCTTTCAGCATGCACATATCTATGCCAAATATGATTTTAGTTCTAGAAGCTTTTAGTGTTCCAGAACTAAATAAAACATATATATAGGAGACGAAGTTCAGACTGTTACTGTCTAAAAATAAATTGTGTTGTAACAGTTATTACAATGCATAGATAATGTTAAGCATCACTGACAAACCGACATTAACAGAAAAAACAGTTTTTATTGGCATTAGGTGCAACGAACTAACTTATACATCAGTAAACACATAGAATTTACGCTAACATTACCCTGCCAGTACATAAAGATAGATCAAAGTGACATTACGTTAACCAACCATTCAAAAAAAAGTCCTGTTTAGCCTTAAATGTCAAATTTTGTTGGAGCTGTCATCTTGTCCTGGTCCGACTCCAGTTCCAATTGATAGAGTTGAGCATTTTACAGTCTCTGATCTGTCCTCAGGGACTCGTGTAGCAGTTTTTTCGCCTCTGTTGTTAATGGCAACACTCCTCTCACTGCCCCACATAACACAGGGGTCAGGGTCATTCTTCATGTAAAGCTGTATGAAATGGCTTGGTGAAAACAGAGCTGTTTTTGACCAGGTAAAATGAGTGTTTTCTTACAATACTAATGAGAATTTTTAATTAAAGTATATTACCAAGTTTTCATTTAGACACTAAAGAATCATATTAACTTGTATAAAAATGGCATTATATGAACCCTTTAATATTACAGACGTCCTGAGGTAAAATTACTTTACCCCCACGTCCCCATGTTAATCTAATCCCGTCTGAATAGGGCTATTAATATGATTTTTGCTTCGCAAGCTCGATTACAAGCTCGATTAATGTGTCATAAGTGCTAGAAATAAGGTGGGAATTAGTATACAAGTCTTCCTTTCCTGTCTGTGTTCTCTTTCAGATCAACTATTGTCATCATATTGTAAAAAATAATCTTCACAAATAAACTAAATATGAATGAATTTTGAAGCCTAAACACAATAGACAGAAGTTAAATAAACTACAACATGATTGCATCACTTCAATGCCACCACCACTAAGCTTCCGACCACAATTTCAATATTTATTTTAAATTGGAAAGTTTGAGTTAGAATATAGTTTGCAATAACTGAGTCCATGATTCAGTTGCATAAAATGCACTGCGGTATAGCCTATTCGTCAAAAACAACAACAACAACTTTATAGCTCCACTTTATTAAATTTAAAATTTTCTTTAGACTGGAATCATATAATGTGATTCTATTGCTAAAAACAACACACAAAAAAGGAAAGAAAGAAAGCATTAACTCTCCTTTCATCCATTTTGCTGTAATTACTCTAATTAAGCAGTAGCAATCAGGGAACACATGCTTATGAACTTGACATCCGTGTCCTCGGAAAGGGAAAATACAAATGTTCTGGATTAAAAAGAAGGTGGGGAGTAGTAAATGCTGCAGTCTTCAGGATGTGAACAAAATGTAATTTCACTTTTTTCATATTCCGTATGTTCCTGAGAGCAGCTTTTCATAAGGGCATGGGTGATGTTAAAGGTGTCATGAACTGCCTTTTTAAAAAAAAAAGTCAATTCAAAGGTCAATTAATGATGTTTGTCTGGTTTTTACATTCAAAAACATCATAACTAATAATAAATAGGGTATTTTTTCAACACTGGTTTTGAGGCTCTCTCCTGACTGCTGGGTTCTGATGGGCAGTAACTTGGAAGTAAACGCCCACGGCTAGGATTGGATAAGATTTGCATATTTAATGAGCTTCAGCTCCCCTGTCAGTTCAGTTCACGAGGGAGGGATTGCTTGGAAAGCGGCAACTGGAATAATTCTCTTGACCACAGGTTTCATAAACGTCTTTATCAAACAGACACAATGATTTATTTCTCATCCACCCGCAATTGATTGGACTATTAGTTGGCGGGTAAGATCGGTGGATATAAGCGCGAACCGCGCACACACACAGATGCGTGTAATATTAGGCCTATTTCACTATTTGAGATTCACCAGCCTGCCGACGGGTGTACGTTTTGGTAGCCCGTCTGGAAAACACATAGCCCCGGGACTACTATTACATATAAAAAAGAGGTTTTACTCACATAAGTGTGTTGCACCATTCCTGTCAGATCAAATAAAGAAGTCACAGCATTGTGTTTTAATTAGTGGTTTAACGGATCACAAAACTCACGGTTCGGATCACATCACGGATCACTAGTCACAGATCGGATCATTTTTCGGATCAGAAAAAAAGGGGGAGGAGACTATTTATTTGCTTTCTATTCATTGTATGAAAAATGTTGGTGTTAGCATAACCTATATGGTTATGGTTTTAACAAATATAAATAAATAACCAGCTGAATAAATCACATTTTACTCAGTTATTAAAGTGTAACATGTGAAATACAACCTGTGATGTGAAAATGGGCCTGAGTATATAATGAAAAAACAAACAAACAAAAAAACAAAAAACAAACAAGATTCAGATGTCAACATTCTCAGGTGAGGGAGAAGACCTCTCATGCCTGTTTAACACATAATCATTATTTTTATTTAAAATCCAAAAGTTGGTACTGTTTAAACACACTACATTTAAACAATGTTTTATTCAAAGCATTACTTTATATTTATATAGCCTATTACCTTAGAAACAGGCTAGACTATGTTAAAATAAACATTTTAAATTAGAATTTACAATAGAAAAAAAGGCAACTCGTTTTTTCTTTCTTTTTTTAAAAATCTTTTTAAAAGAAATCCTGCAGGTCATAAAGAACTTTTTTTTCCACCTCCAGAAAAGTGTGCTCTCCATTATTTCACTTGTTTACCTAAAGCTAAAAGCCATTTTCCTTGCTTTACCCAAGGCAAAAAGCCATGTGTTGACTTTGAAACAGAGTACAGTTTACATTATATGCATATGTGGGGAAATTACTAGATTTTTGCATTAATACATGTTTGTTTTAATAGGCTACAGACAGCACGCTGTCCCTTTAATTCAGCGCGTTCAGCACAGCAAATCAGACTCTGTGCAGAAACGATCGCGGCGCTTCGCACTGACGGACCGACACTGCGTGCAGTATGAAAACTGTAATCTGTAATCTGATAACATAGTACAGAAAAAATACGCACCACAAACAGACTACACTGTGTGTGAAACGGGCATCAGCAGGTGTCGCTTCAGATAGCAATGCTCGATGTAATGCCACTTTCATGCGGCTTTCTCATGCTGCCACAACTTTACCTACTGTTACAGTTTTGTCCACCACCCTTCTTCCGTCATCATTTCACGGGGAATCCAAAATGCTCTCATACATGCGATGTGAATGATGCGGGAGGCTTTTCAAGTTCTTCTGCTCCTCCGCTAGCCATTGTTGACTGATTGCCTTCACGTGATTGACTGCTGTGTGTAGTTTAACTGAAACTCGGCGAGTTTAACGGAACAAAATGACTTAAAAAGCAATATCGGCAAATGAAACGGTCTGTTACTCTGCGGTCGCTAAACAATTAAGATGAATCCTGCGATCCGTTGCACCCCTAGTTTTAATCTTAATATGTCTGCAAATCCAGCATCGACCTTAGACAAAAAACGATTTACAAATGATTCTGCAGTGAAATGATGTAAACACGCGTACATGTCTTCACTATCTAAGCTCAACAACCAGGAATAGCGCAATATCTTGCTATCTTCTTCTGTATGTTTATTGCTGCTGGTTAGCGTGATTTGAACAGCTCCATGAGTCGGTGGGCGGGGCTACTTAACTAGACGTGGTTATTATTCCGTAGGCGGTGTTTCGCCAAGCGATGACGTCAAGTTGCGCCCACAACCGTTTTCTGGGTCTGGTGTCTATAAAAGCTTAAAAGTTTTCAGCTCTGAAACTTACAGGAAGCACTTATTTTATCATGAACTTTTATAAATCAAAAACTCAAAGGAAAGTTGATTTCTCAATTCATCACCCCATTAATATATTTATATATATGTAGTAGAAAATATACTGAAAGTAGCTTAATGATAATCATACGGCTCAAGTGTTTTTGCAAAAGTTAAAAATAAAAGGGGTGAGAGAGTAAAATATTGATTTATGTGTCTGAATTACTTTAGAAAACATACAGAATAAACAATGAAAAATATTGTAAATGTTATCCTGACCATATTACATCATGAAAGGATTCTGCATTCCAGACGAAGTAGAAGGTGAGAATATGTGAGCTGTATTTCCATCCAACCTCAAATGTGTTTTAGTCTATCACATCACAATCAAATGTAAGTTCTTATTTGTCTGCAACGAAGCATTAATGATTTTAAAATATGAGTCAACATAAGGCTGTTTCCTTATCAAATGAATTAAATTAAATGGCACACGGTCTGTGATGTCTTTATTGTTTTAATGCCTTACAATTCTTTAAAACAACAAAAATCCATTACTTCATCAATGAAAATAACTACTCTTGCATGGCAGCCTGGAGACTGGCTATCAGGTATTCAATTAAGAACTACAGTGACAAACAAGAAGTAGCGGAAAAACTAAGAATCATGTCAGTAAGCAACATTTTCAATCATGATTGAATAGAATAAAGATAATATTCAAGGAATAACACTTTCTTAAGATATTAAGAAAATGGAAACTAAGCAATAGTGATTTTTTTGTTGTTGTTGTGCATATTCATGCCTTCCATTCTTCAGATACAAAAATATTGTAACGTTTTGACACAAAGGTTACAAAATAGCTCTTCAAATGTGTGTTAAATATCACTGTACCATATTCTGTTTCTTGTCCAGAGCAAACAATCTGCACAAGACTTTCTGTTGATAGTCAAATATATTATTTATTTATACCTTGATATTAGTCTTTCCATTCGTTATGTTTTTATTACTAAATTCACCAGCTTACCATGCATAATTGGTTAAACATATAGGTTAATTCAATGACTGATTCTCATAACAAGAATAAAACATGGTTCCCTTTCAGTCGGTCACTACGACGTATGTCGTACCGACGAATTGGGATCACTTCTGGGAGCCCCTATCAGCTTCGAGATATAGAAAACGGGCCAATGAACATTGGCGTGTGTGCTTTGCATATCGCACCCCGCCCCGCTGCGCAGGTATAAAGCGGAAGCGATCGCCACGCACTGTTGTCATTCACTTCGCAGCCGAGCGGCGTTGATGAAGCATCTGACTGCCTTCTATCTAGCGAGAGAGAGAGAGAGAAAGCGTGTGCCGGGGAAATTGCTCTTGTGTTGACCAGACTTGCACTGTCTACGGCCAGTCCATACGTGTTATTTCCACATGTTATCCCCTTCGGGGGAGTGTGGCTTCCGCAGCGACCTCCAGGGGCACGGTTTCCCAATGTTATCCAATAGTCCACTGACTGGGTCTTGTGGGATGGCAGTGTGACTCTCCCTGCAGGAAATTCCCCGCCCGTTGAGATGGGGTCTGAGGAACTCCCACAGGGCGCTGGAAGTGGTAGTAACTGTGGCGTTTTCTATAGGGATCCCAATTCATTGGTACGACGTACGTCGTAGTGACCGACTGAAAGGGAACGTCTTGGTTAAGTATGTAACCCTCGTTCCCTGAAGGAGGGAACAGAGAAGTATGTCCCGTCGCCACAGTTGCTGTACCATCACTGCAGTTTGAGCCACGGGTTTGGCTCCTCAGTGAAAAACAACAGTGCATGGCGATCGCTTCCGCTTTATACCCGCGCAGCGGGGCGGGGTGCGATATGCAAAGCACGCACGCCAATGTTCATTGGCCCGTTTTCTATATCTCGAAGCTGATAGGGGCTCCCAAAAGTGATCCCAATTCGTTGGTACGACCTTCAGGGAACGAGGGTTACATACGTAACTGAGACGTTTCCAAGAAGTCCATGGTTTAGTCTATGTGTGCATAGGCGCAGAAAAATTGGTGGGTACTGAACCAAAATATATTGGGTTTTATGAGTATTAGTTAGACAATATTACGACAAACATTATACAATGAAACTATTTAGTCTGCAATTATTGATTACTATGGTTTTAAAAAATCTGCCAACATTTGTTTCCAGGAACAAGAAAATATAACTGGTTTTTTTCAGATTTTTCATTAATCTGTGATGATAACGCAATGTTATGAAATTGAATATTGAGGAAAAGATCTATTTATCTCAATTGTTTGGTAAAAGCCCATGTTATCTGTTCAAAAAGCTTTCCCAAGAGCTTCATTTTTTGTGTAAACAACATGGGTTCCCTTCAAAATAATGAGCCCTCCATTTGGCAGAGAGCACCATCAGTGCTAAGATCTCTCTAGATATAAGTTTTCCCTATCTGGTGCGTTGCGTTTTCTAAAAGCTGAAAATGACACAATCGATTACTCTTCAGAGAGGGCACTTTGACATAATGGTGTGATTATTTTACTTGTGCAATCCCCCGGTTTTTCAGTGGTATACTGATTCAAGCCAAGGCAAGAAACCATCGGATATCAGCACCGAGATAGAAATATCCAAGCTTTCTGAAAACAACACTAATCCATGCTCTCTCAGTGTTGGAAGCTGTCAAAGACTAAAGGTGAGTCGAGGAAGAGATATGAGAAGCCATTGATACAGCATTGCGATCTTTCCAACCCTTGCTCCTACTGTCACAATAAAGACAAAAACAACTTGATAAACATCTCACTGACCATGATACACTACTGTAGCATGTAAAATAAAAGATGTAAGGAACCTGCTCTCACTTTACTATTGATGGAGCCCCTGCAGCTGAGAGGGCAAATGGAGGTGGGCATTGAGCTGTGTTTTCTCAACTGTCAATTGCTGACATTTTGAGAATTTCTCCATTTTTATTTGTGGCTGAAGCTTTTTATGTGTCTTAAACCACAAGCATCTGCAAAAGTGCACAATAGCAAGACGGGATGCTATAGGGCAAATTACCTCAACTTGGATCAGTTAGGGCTCCAACTGGGAATGGAGGACCCTACACACAGAGAGTGGGGCAGGGCGAGCTCGAGAGCATTGGGAATGGAGTGAGGCCGGTGGCACACACCACACCGGAATCAAGTATCACGGAGAAGTTCTGGAGCGATAAAATGAGGAACAATGACAGTGTTCGACAGGACAAAAAGAGGACCAGGCCTGGGACATTTATGTTGTGTTTTATTATGTTTATATGCAGCAGTCGTCTGTGAGTGGCTGCCGTTTTAAATTTTGTTGGCTGTATATGCTTAAACTTTATGTTTATCATTCGCTGGTTCCATCTCCTTCTTCCCTGAGCCTTAAACATCGTTAAAGGAGGAGTAATGAAAATAAAATGACTGTAATTTCGTTACAGCTTGTTCGAGTGCTTATCCATGAGTGCTTAAATAAGCGGCTACAAAAAAGCTGATGACGTACATTGCAGCTTTCTTTTTCTTTTTCCTTCTGTCTTTCTTCAATTCATTCCCATTGCTCTTATACTCATGAGCACTGAGTCACACGGATGGCATCACCATAGTGTTGATCAAAGATGCAGGAGTTAAGTTCCACTTCGAAAGAGAAACGTAATATTTTCTGGTGTAATACATTACAGTAGATTGCAGTTATCACTAAAAACAAGCAATACTGTTTTCCTGGTCCCACTTTACATTAGGTGGCCTTAACTAGGTACTTTCATTAAAAAGTGCAGTGTACACTGTTAAACCTTACCAGGTTTTTTATAAGTAAAATACTGGCAACACTGTTGCCAGCTAGTTAATGTAAAGAATCTGTTACAGTGACTAACTGGCAAAAGTGTTGCCAGTATAATACTGTGCCTATACCAATACAGTGTTTTAAACCGTAAATCAGGCATTACAGTTGATAAATGGCAGTAGTGGTTTCAGTTAATTACTGTTCTGCATATACATTCAAATAATTTTTAATTCAGTACTCATTGTGGTACTCTTAAACTTATGAAGCATTCTGTCATGTTACTTCCATAAAAAAATATAAAGAACATTTAAATCTTTACACAAATTGACTTTATTACTTAGATGTTGATCTATTGCCCAACATAACAGAATTATAAAAAACTAATGAAAAAATAATAACAATAATAATAATTTGCTCCTTCATAACAATAATATCAACAAACATAATATGAAAACACACAAATATTTTCAAGACATGTCAAGTCCTGCCTCCAACCAAATAAAAATTAACTTGGATGCAACACCCAAATCTACATATTAGGCACTAATGACCCTCAGGTCATTTACGGTAACACAAATTAAATGACTTTCTTATATCCGTACAAGTAAAACATTAACAAAAATGCTTTCAGTTAGTTGTATGTTTTCCGCTCAAATTCATTGAGCCACTACAAAAATGTATGAACATGTGGATTTATGTTTTGAAGCTTTCTTAAAAGATGACACAGTTTTATGGATAGTTCCCGCTTTGGAAGTACACTTTGTCCCCTCAGGATTAATCCTCACTAAAAACCTGTTGAGTGAATCACACAACAGCTATTTCAGAAATGGAGTAATAAATCAAACAGTTCAGAAAAAAACATACTACGAAACAATATAAACAAAAATAAAATGCACAACTGTGGCAAACTCATTTTACATTATTGCACATGTACCTTTCAATGAGTTCTAATGTGGCTCTGACTGACTCTTATTGGTATTCAATGTTAAATACATAGAAGACACTGAAAAACACATGCAGTGCCACTGAGAACGTCTCTGGTTACGACTGTAACCTTAGTTCCCTGAGAACAGGGAATGAGACGCTGCGTCAGCTGACGCTACGGGGGAACACCTCCAGCGTGACCGTGTCTGAACTACTATCAAATCACGGCAATCATATTGACCGGTGACAGCCTATGATATAATCAAGGTGCGACCAGGAAGTATATAAGGGCGCCTTGCAAACATTACACCAGCTTCTTTGTCTGAAGGGACTGTTTGGCAGGCAGGCCCCGAGGCATGGCACCATTCCCTTTCGAAAGGGAACTCGCGCTGTATCAGCTGTTGCTACGGGGAATTATATACCCACGCCGCCATGCTAAGGGGAGTGCATGCCCCTTACTGGCAGTGACAACTGCCCGGACAAGAGTTTGAATGAAAAGTCTGAACCACTCCCCCTCTGGTCACACTAGGCTATTAGTGACAGCATTCCCTACGGTCATAGCCCAAGCTATATGCCTAAGAGAGGACCTTATTAAATTTTTACCTGAGGTCTCTTACCCTCGGCTGCTCAAAGGCCTGGGACCAACTACTTCAACAGAAGGGGTCCCTTTAAGGGAATGTGGCTAGGGGGCCCGAGGCCAGCCACTATTCGGGAAATCCTTCAGTGAATGCCAACAGGGAGGCCTGACCTGGCATCACTATGTGGGCCAACATCGTTGGGGAGAACCCTCCCCGGCTCACATGGGCCACGACATCGGAACTCACTCGCAAGGAGGCCCACTGAGGACTACCACCTGTCCTGGAGTTAACTGCCCGGACTGCCTCCGCTGGCGTCTCCCCGCCAACCGGCCTTCTAAAGTCGGTCCGTCCCAGCGGCCTGTAGGGCCCTCTGTGCGACAGTGCAGTCTTCTGGGCAGCGCCTACCAGCGTGGACCTAAAAACACATCGCCAACAGCAGTGCACTCAGCAAAAAAAAAAAAAAACTCCTTTAACCCTCTAAAGAGAGGGGAGTACAACTTACGTCACGTGCCTCCAGGGCGGCCGTCTGTTCATCCAGCGGCCCGCCGTCCGTGCAAGGGCATCAGCCATGGCAGTGTTTTGGCTCCAGGGGAGCATCCGACCAACCCATGCTAAGCATATGGTTGTGAAGTACAGCTTGACCCGAGCCCTAGAAAGGTGGAGCAGAAGACACAGCGCAAGAAGGGAAGCATTCAACACATACTACCAACCGGCCGTCCCTCCCAGGATAAGGCCAAGGGCCGCCCAGAAGTGGCAGCCACAATAAGCTCTGGGGGGCGGGGTTAGCAAAGCTAGTCTAACTGCACACAAGCGAAGAGACGCCTACTCCATCCCACGACCACTGGCAAAGTCGCAATCCATTCTACTACACACCACTCTGCATTAATAACAGCCCCCAAACGCAGAGAAAAAGGGGTGGGCGTTGGCCTGACAACCCTGAACTGAGGGGAGGCTGGGTAGGGATATAAGTTCCTGCAGATGTACTGACAGGAGCCTGGGGCAACTTGCCGGGGCACCTTGCCACCGCAAGACGCCACTGCGATCCCACCAGCAGCCTAGCCCAACTTGATGCTGCGCCCTCGTGAGGGCCAGCCAGCATTGATCTGATAAAACCCAAAACTCAAGGCCCTAAAAAGGGCTGGGACAGACCTTACTGAAGTTCATGCGCTAGCCTGACCTCATACACTCATCTAGATATTTCAAAGCAGAGGTGCTAATGCAAACCAGAGGTGGCTATGGGCCTAACAGTTCGACTAAGAGAATGCACATAAGTCTATATCGATGCTACATGCCTGCAGGCATGCACTTGAGTATCATCACTTTACGGCCCCACCACGGGCAGATCGCCTGGGAAGATGCTGAAGAAGAGGAGAAAAGTCAGTTGTAATTCTTAACTCACCCACCAGGGGAAGACCATATCATCCATGCCAACCGCGTTGTGATACACCTTTCCTCTTCTCTGGGAGTCCGCCTCTTTGCGTCCCGCCCTCAACCATGGAGCGCACAAGAGGCGATGTCGGCCCTCAGGCCCCACACTGGTCTATGACCGCGACGCCTCCCGCCTGCCTGGGACCGGGATCTCAGCGGCGTGTGGGTCCTCAGATACCACCGCACACGCTTTCTCGATGCTGACCCTCGGGCCCTGCTATCGCTGGTGTGGCGCCCTGCAACAGGGTTTATATATATATAAGTTTTATATATATAAGTTTATATATATACGTTTTCATTAGATGGCAGGGCATACATGGCAGCGGGTCAGCCGGGTGCTACTTTATACACAATGTCGGTGTTACAAGTATACTGGGAGGGTCTGCTGAGGGATCTCAATCAGGGCAAAAAAAACCCAAAAAGAAATGTTATATCTATATATTATATTTATTTATTTATTTATTGCCCTGATTGAGATTCCTCAGGAAGACCTTCCCAGTATACTTGTAACACCGACATTGAAAGAGCTCAGATGGTAGGGTTGGAGTTCTCAGTGTTCCCGCCTACCCGGACCGGAGATTACTCTTAACGACAACCCGTGGCGAGAACACCTACCTAAATCCACTCATCCTCCAAGCATCAGCATTCATACCCGCTGATGTCAGTGCACATACTGGATATGGGTTCTTCCATGCCCTCTCGATCTCAGTAAGGAGATCAGAAAGGAATGGAAAGCTCAACTGAGCCGATGATTTTATGGCGGGGGAGAAATCGATCGTAAGTCTAATACGAGCGATCTCTCCTCTAACGCGCCCACATGGCAGCCGCAGCCTGCTTGCAGCGCGTTCCATAACATTCATCGGCTCCGCATACACGTTCAGGATGGCTGCGAACTAGTTTATCTTCTCCGCAGCCATCCCTAAGTGCATTTCTGATAGATCTCGTCAGCCGCCAGTTCGCCAGAGGGAAACGCCCTCAGTGACGATCAGCGAGCCTCAACCGAGGCAACCATGACGTGCGTCCGCGCTCAGCCTCGGCGTGAGTGGGACCACGTCACTAGTCTCAGATGCAACAATCCTCTTCCCTCAGGAAGAGAGTCAGACGAGAGCGGAGCGATCTCATACTGTGTTTAACAAACGCTCCCGTTGCACACAAACAAACAAACAACTGCATAAGAGCTTGCCTGTGCACGCTCTTAATCCCAGGCAGAAATCAAATTAATTTGGATTACCTTTGACTTAAAGCATTCAGACAAAACAGTTCCTGAAGACAAAAAAGCTTGTGTCATGTTTGCAAGGTGCCCTTATATACTTCCTGGTCACACCTTGATGACATCATAGGCTGTCGCTGGTCATAGTAGTTCAGACACCGGTCTCGCTGGAGGCGTACCCCCGTAGCATCAGCTGACGCAGCGCAAGTTTCCTTTCGAAAGGGAAATCCAACTGCTTATCAATGCAATGTGTGACACTTTTATCCACAGATGAATTTAGAAGGCTATCTCGTGAAATTTGTTCTTACCATAAAAACTGCCAAAACACATTCATTATTAATGATATATTTAAAACTTACCATGCATGTTGAGCCTTGGTGTGACTTGTAGATGTAGATAATTTTCCACTGACATTCGGGTTGAAGTTTTCTTTGGAAAGAAATTTGCCCTATGTTGGAGTTGTTTTGTATAAAAAAGTTAGTTGGTGAAAAGGCAAATTGCAAAGTTTGCATCTGTACATTGTGGCAAATCCTGACTAACTTAGAAAAACGAAAGCAATCATAAAACAAGTTGTTTATCAGCAATAATTAAATTGCTGATAAATGCAGTTACTCCAGGAAAAAAAAAATCTACTCAAAGGGATATTACTTAGTGAGGAGTTGTGAGGAGAGGCTAAAAAAGCTTGCTAAATCAGGAAGCTATTTCAAACCATCTAACTTTACATTATGTATTTTAAAAACACAAATATTTAAATTGTTTACTTACTTGTAGCTGTGTGATTCATTTTCAGTCTGAAAACATACAAATCTACTATAGGAGTGCTCAACACAGCTGTGTTGAGAACTCCAATAGTAGATTTGTATGTAAACAGTTTGAATAGTAGAACTGCATGTAAACAGTTTGAAATAAACAGTGACGTAATGCATCATGAGAATGTAGACCAGTAATTTACCAGTACATGTTACAGTTATTTCCCTTCATGGGCGCTGAAAGTAATGTACTGTATAGTCTATTATTAGTGCAGCAAAACCTCACCTCATATTACAGTAAAATACCTTTCAATGTTGTTAAAGCTAAATGCTGGTGATTTTACAGTTATTTACCCAGAAATCTACAGCAAGGTTTAACAGTGTACTTATTGTGCTCTTATTGTAATGCAAAATATTTTTGCTGCTATTAAAGTTGGTTATGAGCAAAGTTAGGTACAGGTGTGGAGGTATGGGTAAGTTTAAGTGTAAGGTTAGGTGTGAGGGAAATGTCAACAGTGTATTTATAAATGTATAGAAATGAATCACAGATGTAATTACATGCAGGTAATTTTAAGTTACAAGTTAATAGGGAAGTTAAAAATGTGTATGTACACAAAATTATTACTTAAAATGTTAGTACATCGTAGTTAAGGCCAACTAATATAAAGTGAGTCCATTTTCCTTTTTGAATATATAATAATGGAGATTCTTGTCTGGCAGCTGTAATGCCTTAATACTAATTTAAACTGACACAGGTTTCTTTTCAAGGATTACGAGGTCAGCACACCTTTATGGGGTGACTGTATTTTTGCCAATTAGAGAAGGTTTTTACATAGCTCTAGCATGACCATGCCGAAAAACATACTTAAATGTTATTTCACCCCAAAAAATAAAATAACCCCATGATTTACTCACACTCAAGCCATTATATATGCCATTCTTCTTTCAGATAAAAACAATCTGAGTAATATTTAAAATAATATATCCTTTATATCCTTTCCTTTTTAATGTCTGCTAATGGCAGCCCAACATTTGTAAATGGCAGTTGTAGAAATGCCAAAAAAGTGTAAGATAAATATCCATATTTAAAACTGTATAAAGTAAAATCTTCTTCTGCCACACAACCTTCCATATTCAACATATGAAAAGTTCAGATGCAAAAACCAAAAAAGTCCATCTGACATGTTTTCTTTATCTGACATTATCTTTTTTTTTATTTTTATCAGGCTACTATGATTAGGGTCAGTATTTTCACTTTAATGGCAACTAAAACGTTTTTGAAATAATTATAGTCAGTTATTGAAATACCTTATTTTCAAAAAAGTCACTTTAGTCAATTCATGGATATTCAACCCATTATTTTGCTGCAAAACCTGTTTGTGTGTGTGTGTGTGTGTGTGTGTGTGTGTGTGTGTGTGTGTGTGTGTGTGTGTGTGTGTGTGTGTGTGTGTGTGTGTGTGTGTGTGTGTTTTAAACCTCTAAGACCACCTGATTGGACAAAAATACAAAGTAAACAGTTGCAAAATCATTAAAGATGCAACTGGAAACATTGCAAATGATGAATGCAAACTTTATAATGTAACAATGAAAAAACTGATTCACACAGTAGGGGAGCTGTGATGCAAAGTGACTGCCACGTCCGTTTCTGTTAGTTTTACAGAAGCGCAGGAACACTGTTGTGTTTACTTGCTACTTGCCAAATCCTGTCATTGCAAATGTAACGATGGAAGCATGGAAAATGAAATACGTCTCTTTTACGTGTCATTCATCTTAAAATTATTTGATTCGATTCATGGTTTCTGTGGACTTAGAGGATTTTGCTAACAAAGGCAAGTGGTGTTTAGAGGTCTCTGCCAACAAACTGGTATTTCTCAATGGGCTGACGCTGGGATTTAGTGGATTTGAAATGATAGTATTTGATAAACGTATGTGCTGAGAGCATTCGCTCAATATTCACATTCGTTTAGCGCTTTTGCATCTGAACACTTCATATGTAACTGTATGATGCCAGACGTATAGTGTAAGCGCTTTGAACTGCGAGAGGCAGTATCCTTTTGAGTGATTAATGGGGTAATAATCATTTTTGGGGGAATTATCTCTTTTAACCAACTACCTGTACCATATGTAACTGAATTACCTTTAAACCTAGAATGGCGGTCAACTTGTCGTCCGACTAGCCTAATTGATAGAAACATTTTCTTAACAACAGAATTGATTAGTTTGGAAAAACATAATTCCATAAAATCATAAAGTCCAGGATGACACCAAGATTCCTAACCTGGGAGGAAATTGAGGTAAAATGATTTCCCAGCTCCGAAATGAGACCAAATTTTAAGGGGACAAAATTCCTCCTCAATTTTAGGGGACCAAAAAGTTATTTCGGTTTTGTCCTCATTAAGTTGGAAAAATTATTTGATAACATTTCTTAATGTCTCAGATCCAACAACTGGCAAATGGAATCACCAGCTTCCATTACATGGCAAGGACAGCTGCATATCATCAGCATAAAAATGAAATGAAACACTGTGCCTCCTAATAATATCCCCCAATGGACACATATATCATAAGTTAAAAAGAAGCAGGCCCAGAATAGAACCCTGAGGTTCTTCACTAATAATAAGAGCAGAAGATGAAGAGAACTCACCTAACTCTACAGAAAAAGACCTATATCTTCAATATATGATCTGAACCATCCTAAGGCAGTACTGTTTTTAAACCCAAACCGACGTCTTTCTTGGTAAACCAGCTTCGCTAGCTAAGTTTTGTTACTGAACATCAAATAGACCAGCACCAAACCAGCATATCACACTAGAGTAAACTCTGCTGAACTCTCCTCCCCTTATGGTGTATTTTTGTCTCTGTCTGAGACAGTATTCTCTATTATTACTTTCTCGCCTGTAATGCTATCACATGATGTCTTGGGCTTTCTTGCTCCCGGCTTTTACTTCCCCTCTCTCAAGTCTCTTGCCCCTCACAGCTGTTTCTGACAGTATATGCTCATGCTGGCTGTATGAGAGGGGGTGGCTACGCATAATTAGGCCTCTCACAACCACCACTGTATTGCAGCTAAACATAGAAATCCCTCTGGCCATGAGGGGAGCCATCGTGAGGTGACAAAACATTTACTCTCATGGCCAGACGGGGGCGATGTGGCTCTGCTCTGATTGCACAAGCCACTGGCTTGCCATTTATGTCCTTTTCTCAGCAGTGATCAGTTAAACGTAGAGAGAGATGAAAGAGATGACAAGGGCAGGAGAGAAAGAGAGAGAGAAGAAATCTGATGGTAATCACTGATAAATGAAAGTCTCACATCTGTACTGAAAAACTTAGAGAAACAAGTTAAGTACGCCAAAGGAAAAGGGGAAAAAATGTAGTGCACGACCTTCTGTAAACCTCTGACAAGTGATGTTTGTATTGTAATAGCTCCAAAGTTAAACTGGTAAAGCACAAATAATACGTTTTTGTAATCAATATTATATTTTATAATAATGTTTAATACAATGTAACAAAAAATGGCTCCAAAATGGAAAATTTTCAAGTGACTGATCACATCTAAATTTTTCAGTTTTTTACCAAATTTAATTTCTGTGAATTGATGCAATTTAATTCACAGAAATTCAATTCGGCCAACTGAAAAATTTAGATATGATCAGTCACTTGAGACCTGATTTTTTTAAAAAAATTTTTAAAAAAAATGTATACAGTGTAGCATCAAATAAAATAGAACTGCTAAAACTGCCAATAATTATAGATTTTAATCATTTTTGTCCATATCTGAGAATAAAATTAATAATTAAAATCATTCAGCATCATATTTGAAAATCATACTACATTACACTACAATACAATACACTACAATACACTACACTACAATACATGTAGGCCAAAATTGCAAATGATCAAATATAATGAAATGTTTGTTCATTACATATATGAAAATACACCTAATCATTGTATAATTCTTGAGCTCAAGTCGATTAAATATCATTACATAAACTTTTGATTTGAACAATGTAACAGGCCTAGTAAATGTAGATGAACTAAGATTAATGAATGCTTTAGAAGAATTTTATTTGTCCGTTTGTGTTAACTAATGCAGTTATTAACATGACTAATTTTAACAAACGAAACCTTAATAAGTTTTACAAGAGGTTGTATTTATTATTAATTACAGAACATATTACGGTAGTCTTATAAAGGACAAATTACAACAATCATCACATAAATTCATTATAATAAATGTAACATTACATTTTTTGCCTTTGTTTAGTATGAAATAACTCCAGATGTTATTACTTTGTGTTTAAATGAGAGATGTCTTTTTAACTTCAATGCTTATTTATCACTTTCATGTAACATTATTACAATTAGTATCAATATGTGATTATTGAGACAGCATCAGTATCAAAAGTATTGTTACTGCAAGCAGTTTTTAGAAGAAATAAATGCTCTGATTGACACTGATCACAGGGTATTCGTATGTGATTGCTGCAATCAACGCACTCACGTAATAAAGGCACCAACAGAGAATGACTTCAACAGAAATCAATTAATTCCGTCAGTATGCAATTAATGTGTTATGCATAAATGCCTTTGACCAATGTAATCAAGAGTTAATGCAAGTAAGTGTGTGAAACAGACTGCATGCTCAAGCTGTGTGTTATGGTGGCCAACCACTTTGCCTGAAGTAAAGTGTGATGCAATTTCACCAGCAGCCTATTTGGTATAATCTTTTATTCATTTAACTCTTTTGTGTCAGTGGGATACCTACTCAGAATCTGCCTGCTCATGTCAATCAACAACCTTCAGTGAGCAAGAGAGGAGGAGGCATATTGGCTGTCGCATTGCTGCTATGATCCATAATAGTACGGGCCATTGGTGTGTTGAAAGCTTGATAGCATTGTTTGGACTCAACAAGTTTTGCAGTGTTGCACAATTCCACAGAGCTATGTCGCATTGTGGGGTGGCTTGTGAACCAATGTTATTGACAATTTTGGTTTGTTTCTACCACCTGACATGCAGTACCAATTTAGAGATGTTATAAAGTTTGGGTGTAGATTTGGTTTGGGGACATGCTCCCTTGTGAGATTTCATTGATTTATTTATTTTACAAATCGTATCTTGTGGAATGTTACATATTATCCAAACATACAACGTTGTTAATGTTAATGTCCAACACGATCACATGGTAATGCGTATCAATAGTACGAGTATGCAATCTCGTGGAATGTATACCAAAATGAGTTTTGGCGTGCAAATGCTACGCTGTTTTTCGCGTGCATATGATACGCACTTTATGGCGTGCATATGATGCTCTTGGGAAGGTTGGGGTGGTGGGGTGGTTGATTCATGCGTATAATACGCCATAAAGTGCGTATCATATGCACGCGGAAAACTGCGTACAATATGCACGTCAAAATGAGTTTTGCCGTATACATTCCATGAGGTTGTACTATTTATACGCATTTTCGTGAGATCAGGCTAATGTCAATTATTTTTGCATATTTGATATAAGCATCCTTATGAGAATTTTCAAATTTCTGCTGTTCTTGCTTGTTTTTGGTTATTGGAGGAAATTATGCCCTGGGCCAATGAAATTATGTTTTTCCCTTTTTAATGTCGACATGAAATGGAAGTTGCAACACTGTTTTCTTCTCTTTTGTGATGAATATGAGCCTCTTGAACAAGAAAACGTAGGACTTTTTCAAAAATCATTTTGCCTGTGTTAATTCCAACTACATACATTTTGGCACAGTTGTGTATTTTTATTGGAATTTGAGTATTTCACCATAATTTCCTTTCATAAATCTATTTTACACTAGTAACACATTCAGCTATACGTGTGTGGGTGTGTTGGAATGGATTTAAGAGTGTGGTTTCTATGGAAGTCTGTTTCCACCACCACCACAAAAAAAAAAAAGAAATTGCGACTTTATTTCAGAATTCAGACTTTTTTTCTCACAATTGCGAGTTGTAAAGTCACAATTCTGACTTTTTTTTCTCACAATTGCGAGTTATAAAGTCAGAATTTTGAGCTAAAAAGTGAGAATTGCGTGATATAAAGTCAGAATTGCGTGATATAAAGTCAGAATTCTGAGATATAAAGTCAGAATTGCGTGATATAAAGTCAGAATTCTGAGATATAAAGTCAGAATTGCGTGATATAAAGTCAGAATTCAGAGAAGTCGCAATTGCGAGCCAAGCTCAGGTGACTGTGTGTATAGCGACATTTTAACATATTTCGATTTTAACATATTTCATAAAATTTATATTTTATATTAAATAATGTTCATAAATCATTTTTTATAAACCTAAAAACTTTTTTTTTTTCTTCAACAATAATCCGCCAAGGGTCTTATTTAAAATGAGACCAAACTTAACTTTGTGCTCCCAAGCCTACATTTTGACATTTTTGTTCACTATGGAGCTATGCTTAACTTATTTTAATTGACGCACAAGGATAAATTTGCATGCATGTTATTAAGTATATATAGCAATACAGCGTGGTACTGAGTGCCATATTGCTTTTAAAAAACGGCAACAATAACATGTATATTTTAAGGGACAAGAAAAACAGGAGACATAGGGTAATGAAATGAAAAAAGACGCAAGGTAAAGCGATGCATTAAACTTTTGACACAGCATTCTAAAAATGTCACGATTCTCTGAAAGAGGACTCAAATGCAGGAATGAGTGATCAGGGGTTTATTGACATAACAGATGAAGACAGGGAATGGTGAGGAGGAGCACACAGTCCAAATAGTGGCAGATAAGGAACACAATAGCAGGCAGAAAGAGCAACCACTATAACCAGCTCCAGTAGATTGTAGACTGGAGAGCAGAACTGTCAGAGCACAGCAAGACCAGAGGAAACCAGCGATGGCTAGGCAGGAATCCTAGGGCAATGCAATCAGGTATCTCAGGAAACACACCAAACTGCTGCTAGACCAATAGAACAGGCTGCCAGGGAGGCTCTGCTTGCAGGACAGAAATTAGAGACACAGGAAACAAGGCAGGACCAAACAGCAGTACTCACATATAGCCTAACAGCACACGTAGGCACAACAAATAACGAACCAGCAACACATGAGGGAAAAAGCACACATTATAAAGGGAGCAGAGGACATGAGGAACAGGTGAACACACTCAGACAACCAAGGAGCAGGGAAGGGTGAGCACACTCCGATAAGGAACAGGTGAGCACACAATTAGTGAAACAAGGACTAAACAAGGGGGTGTGGTAACAGGAAACAAGGAGGTGGGACACAAGGAGCACAGGGCAAACACAAACTAAGACAGAGACATGTGTTCAAGCACAACACAAACAAAGACACACTAAACAGAGACAAAATAGACAGAGCTGTCAGAGGAGAACCCTGACAGTACCCCCCATCCAATGGACGCCTCCAGGCGTCCAAACCAGGCATCGAAATCCCCGATGACACCAACTGGGGGGGCAGGTGGGGCATAAACATTGAAGTCCCAAACTGGCCAGGGAACACAGAAGGAAAGGAGGGGCGGGTGGGAATAGAACCGGGCAAAATATTACTGGCTGTATTGGGAGGTGCTGGCTTAGGGAAACCATAACCAGAAAACACAGAGGGTGGGAAGGGAGGGGTGGGAACCTGACTGGGGAGACCCTTCGATACAGGGAATAGCCTAACGGGTCTGGGTTTCCAACTGGGCTTGGTAGATTCAGGGGAAATGACAGAATATGTAAAGGCTCCTGAAACAGACTCTAGGACTTCAGGGACCGACACAGTCTTAGGGATTAAACCTTGATTGGGGAAGGACTTGGGAGTGAACTCAGGGGCCATGGCCAGACTGGCAGGAAGGGTGTGTGTCAGGGGAATGAGTTCAGGAGAGACATAGACGGCCTCAGGCACTGACACAGAACCGTGCCCTGTGGCTGCAGGGATAGCTACTGGACTTAACTCTGGGGTGCCCTTGGGGACTGCAGAGATGCCCTCAATGGCCTCAGGAACAGATCTTGGGCTTGACTCGGAAGGGTCAGTCTGGGCTGCACTGGCGTTCTCTGGGACAGACTTGGGAGCGCCCTCCTGGGCCGCACTGGCCGGCTCAGGGACTGACTCTGTAGCGGTCTCCTGGGCTTGACTGGCAGGCACTGGGGCGGCCTCCTCTGACGCGGGCTCTAGAAGGCCTCCTCTGAAGCGGGCTTTGGGACGGCCACCTCTGAAGCGGGCTCTGGGACGGCCACCTCTGAAGCGGGCTCTGGGACGGCCACCTCTGAAGCGGGCTCTGGGACGGCCACCTCTGAAGCGGGCTCTGGGACGGCCACCTCTGAAGCAGGGCTCTGGCACAGAAGGCGAAGCCCTCACTGGATTTGGAACAGGAGATGGAGCCGACACTGGACTACGCTTAGGGGCTGGAGCCTCTTGATTCAGGCCCTCCTGGAAAAATGGGCTAGGGACCCCTAGAAGGGCATCTGACCTGCCAATATAGGCCCTCCTCTTCCTCCACCTGCGAGGGCATGACAATTTGTACTCGACGTCGCTCTCGGCAGCGGGCTCGGGGACTGCGCTCTCGGCAGCGGGCTCGGGGACTGCGCTCTCGGCAGCGGGCTCGGGGACTGCGCTCTCGGCAGCGGGCTCGGGGACTGCGCTCTCGGCAGCGGGCTCGGGGACTGCGCTCTCGACAGCGGGCTCGGGGACTGCGCTCTCGGCAGCGGGCTCGGGGACTGCGCTCTCGGCAGCGGGCTCGGGGACTGCGCTCTCGGCAGCGGGCTCGGGGACTGCGCTCTCGGCAGCGGGCTCGGGGACTGCGCTCTCGGCAGCGGGCTCGGGGACTGCGCTCTCGGCAGCGGGCTCGGGGACTGCGCTCTCGGCAGCGGGCTCGGGGACTGCGCTCTCGGCAGCGGGCTCGGGGACTGCGCTCTCGGCAGCGGGCTCGGGGACTGCGCTCTCGGCAGCGGGCTCGGGGACTGCGCTCTCGGCAGCGGGCTCGGGGACTGCGTGTAACCCAGATTGATTACAAATAAGAATTAAGAAAGGAAAAATATAGTAAGCCAGAGATGTTACTAAAAAGAAGAGAAGAGTAAAATAACTG
Source organism: Pseudorasbora parva (assembly GCF_024679245.1). Lineage (NCBI taxonomy): Eukaryota > Metazoa > Chordata > Actinopteri > Cypriniformes > Gobionidae > Pseudorasbora > Pseudorasbora parva. The sequence goes on from NC_090175.1 coordinate 26,578,697, forward strand.
AATTCGGAAATGCAGAGTTAAAACTTTCATTTTACATAAAAACTTTTATTTTATATAAATCATCTACAAGTGTTTTTCTTTTTGCTGTTATTTTTCTTATATTGTGAATGTAACTTGTATACACTGTATTTGAGTGTTGTGTTCCCTTTAAGGGAGTGTGAGTTAGAGTTCACGGTCGACCTATCAGGCAAAAGGAACACAAAGGAAGCGGATGACGTCAGGAGCACGCGGGGAAAAAGAGACGGAGATGCAAGCACAGAGAGATCGGCAGAGATATTTTTAGAGTGAAAACAACAGTGATTGTGAGTTAAACTAGACAGCGCGTCTGGAAAGATCTTTATTTTGTTTAGACTGAGCTATATTTTGTTGACACAAGTGATTTTGAGTTATTTTTGAGTGTTTTCATCGTGAACACGGCGATGACGCAGACTGAATTCATCACCGCGTTGATCCAAATGGCGAGCCTCCCACCGAACCTTGACTAAAATGAAACCAACGGATTTCCCCGACGATCACTGCTCATTTTTCCCCGGATGGAGAAAAATACCTGTGCTGGATGACAGAGTGCACTGACATCACACTCTGTTCCCTTCTCACGCAACAGTTTTCTGTTCTTTCCGTTCAACACAACGGTAGGCCTGAACCATTCCATCTAACTTCTCACTGGGGTATGGACGATTGTTTTCCCCCATGACTTCAGAAACATAGACTGGTATTTGAAAATACACTTCTGAAGCTTTTCATCATTGGACTGTTTATCATTTTATTCAATGTTATTGCCCTGTACTGATTTATTTTGAAGATAAGGGGTTATTGTGTGGAATAATTGAAATGTGATTTTTATTTTTGTTTTGTTTAATTTCTGTGAGTTGAATTGTGAATTTGAGGATCATTATTCAAATTACTGAATATAAAAGAGTTATTAAACCAGTGTAGATTTCAATTAAGAAACCTAATACCTAAAATGAGTCAAAATAATTAGAAACTAAAAGATAAATAGGTGGAAGAAAAAAGAAATTAAACTAGGTGTCAAACTTGAAGTAATACTATACATCTAGCTTTAAAGCAAGAAAGTAAAAAGGAATACATAACTCTAAGAAAGAAAAGGAGAAAACCAAGAAACCAGTTCAATTGTTTTTTATTTTATTGACAGTCAGTAATTTCATTGTATTCCATTGATACGTTTTACTTTTCTGCTGTTTCATTTTTTCCTGGAAGAGAAATAATTTGTTCATTTCTTTAATCATTTATCACTTTTTATTAATATAAATCTTTCAACATAATTTGAACTTACCTTTGTTGTCTGTCTGTTCTTTAAATCTCTCACTACTACTCCCTACGAACCTAGAGTACTGGTCCACGTTTTCCCTTTGTACGACTCACCTGGGTGCCCATTAAGCCATGGTATCCAGTTGAACTGAAGGGGGCGCTACAGCTTTGGTGAGCCAGCCAGGAGTAGTAAGTAGAGAGATTCTTTACTAGTAAACAGACAGATATAAAGAGACACTGCACTGTGAAAATGGAAGTCATTGAGCAAGAGAACGTTAAGGTTCCAAACTCCCTTATTGTGAGTGGTATAACAAATACAGAGAGAGATAATGATCTGACTGAGCATTTCAGCAGATATGGGCACATTGGCAGGATTGTTCGCATTGACAGCCCTGAGTCGGCATATCACAAAAATGTCATAATTGAGTATGAGAGTGGAAGTGCACTGCAGAACTTAGAGCCTCAGCTGCCATTCATTTTTGAAAGCCCACATCAGCCCAATCACAAGTATGAGATTAAGGCTTTGTCCAGTATCTATGTGCAAACTGTCACAAGTAGCGCAACCAAGGGCTATATGGACGAATTGAAACGCATTGCAAAGCTAAGTGGTAAATCTTTTGAGGAACTCTTAAAGGAGGAGCTTTCAAAATGCAGAGAACCAGTATATCAGAATGAAGATGACTCTGGAAGAACTCTTCAACCACCTAACCTTGCAAATGCCATTCCTGAGATCCAGACAATTTTTCCTCAGGTCAATCCAGTTCAAGGGAACCGGGAAACACTAACTGATGCTGCGTTTGTTCCATTGGCCAGAATGCCTGTTCCTAATGTGAACCCTCCAGAAGTGCAGCGTGTCGTAGTTGAGCATATTGTGAAGAGCGAAGATGCTGCTTCCCACATGCACACTCCTCTCAAGCTAAGGTTCTTTTCTGGAAGGTCCCCTCGTCCAGGAAATGAGGTGGATTATGATACATGGAACAATAGTGTGGAACTCATGCTACAAGATCCTGCTGTTTCTGATTTAGTCAGATCCCGAAAGATCCTTGACAGCCTTTTGTCTCCTGCAGCAGACATTGTGAGGACGTTGGGTTCACATGCTACACCCAGAGCGTATCTTGATCTTTTAGATTCAGCTTTTGGAGCCGTGGAGGATGGCGACGAGTTGTTTGCTAAATTTTTGAACACACTGCAGGATGCAGGAGAAAGACCATCCCAGTTCTTACAACGTCTGCAAGTAGCTTTGACGCTGGCCATAAGAAGAGGTGGTGTGTCTTCTAGTGAAGCTGACTGACACTTGCTGCGACAGTTCTGTAGGGGTTGTTGGGACAATGCCCTCATTTCAGAGTTTCAGCTTGAACAAAAGAAAACTGATCCCCCTCCCTTCTCAGAACTTTTACTGCTGTTGCGCACAGCAGAAGACAAGCAAAGCACAAAAGAGTTCCGTATGAAAAAGCATCTAGGCTCATCAAAACAGCGCACTACTACTTACTCCCTGTATGTTTCCTCGGATGAGGGGGTGTCGACTCAAACGTCTGTTTCTGACTTGAAGAAGCAAATTTCAGTGCTTCAAGACCAGGTGGAGAGCTTAAAGAAGGCCAAAGAGCAAACCAAGGATTCTCACGATAGTAGGGTTCGTGACTTGCAAAAACAAGTAGCGGAGTTGCAGAGTCACATTGTTGCTGTTAAGCCAGCCAAGTCGGCACATGTTAAATCCACTGCAAAGATGACCAAATCACAGTCTGTGCAAACAAACTTGAGTGACGGTTCCCACAGCTTTTCTCCAAAACAACTGAGTAAGCCTAAACCCTGGTACTGTTTTCGCTGTGGTGAGGATGGCCACATTGTCTCGTCTTGTGATAATGCAGCAAATCCTGCTCTGGTAGCCTCCAAAAGAAAGCTTCTGAAAGAGAGACAGTCTACCTGGGAGACACTAGTGGAGTCATCCCATCCTGCCCCTTTAAACTAGAACCAGCTCCAGTTGAGGGACAAACGGGGGCTGAAACGTGTATCAGGGGTCCCGAAGAGTATAAGAGCAAAAGTTGCAATTGGCATGTGCGCACCAGAAACAAAGAATTTGTTCTGCCAAAGGGATTGGTTGGAGCAAAGTGCACAGCTGAAATCCTTATTGCAGGTCAAAAATGCAATTGTCTTCTCGATACAGGCTCACAGGTGACCACAATTTCACAGACATATTATGAGCAGAATTTGTCCCATTTGGAAATTAAGCCTCTTGAACATCTTCTTGAGGTGGAGGCAGCAAATGGTCAGCTCGTTCCTTATCTTGGGTATATCGAGATTGATGTAGTGTTCCACAAGGATTTCCTCGGAGCTGAAACCAAGATTTCCACACTTGCTTTGGTCACTGCAGATACCAGCGGTAGTGCTCAATCTTCTGTTCTTATAGGCACAAACACCCTTGACTTAGCCTATGAGAATCATTCTCGTTCAGAGCAAATGGGATCTTGTCAGACCTTATCTTATGGTTTCAAAGCCATTCTGAATGTTCTTGGACAAAGATTCAAGCAAAAATCCAATAGCTTTGTTGGGTCTGTGCGAGTTATGGGTACCAAGCCTGAAGTTGTTCCTGCCGGAAAAACTCTTGTTCTTGAAGGCTCGATTAGTACACAAGACCTGTCTTCTGATAAATGGGTTCTTATGGAGTCACCTTCTGATTCTTCTCTGCCAGGAGGTCTTTTGTGTACCTCTTGTCTTGTCACACTTCCTCCGAGAACATCCCGTAAAATACCAGTGATCCTGAAAAATGAAACTGAGCATGACATTCTAGTCCCTGGAAAAAGTGTCATTGCAGAATTACATTCGCTGCAAAGTGTGATGACAAAAGAAGCTGCAATGGGGAGTAACAACCAGATGGAAGCCGTTCAGCCTTTCCCTATTGATTTTAGTGAAGCACCAATACCTGGGGAGTGGAAGGACAGAATTTCACAAAAACTGTGGTCAATGCCAGAAGTTTTTGCCCTTCATGATCTTGACTTCGGTAGGACAGAGAAGGTGACACATCGCATACGGCTACATGATGAAACCCCCTTCAAACAAAGAGCTCGGCCAATACACCCTCAGGATTATGATGCAGTTCGCAAGCACCTGCAGGAGTTATTAGATGCTGGTGTCATTCGGGAATCGGAGTCCTCTTTTTCCTCACCTATTGTAGTCGTTCGGAAGAAAAATGGGGATGTCCGACTTTGCATCGACTACCGCAAACTCAACCTGCAAACAATAAAAGATGCTTATGCCCTGCCAAACTTAGAGGAAACCTTTTCTGCTCTCACTGGTTCACGCTGGTTTTCTGTTCTTGATCTCAAGTCTGGTTACTACCAGATCGAGGTAGAGGAGTCAGATAAGCATAAGACGGCTTTTGTCTGCCCTCTAGGATTTTGGGAGTTTAACAGAATGCCACAGGGGGTCACAAATGCTCCCAGTACTTTTCAAAGACTGATGGAGAGGTGCATGAGCGATATCCATCTGAAAGAGGTTGTTGTTTTCCTCGACGATTTGATAGTGTTTTCAGACACATTAGAGGAACACGAGCGCAGGTTGTTGAGAGTGTTGCATCGATTGAAGGAATATGGATTAAAGCTCTCTCCAGAAAAATGCAAATTTTTCCAAACCTCTGTAAAGTACCTGGGACACATTGTGTCTAAAAATGGGGTGGAGACAGACCCTGAAAAAGTGGAGGTGCTGAAAAGTTGGCCGGTCCCAAAGAATCTAAAAGAGCTACGTTCGTTCTTAGGTTTCTCAGGATACTACAGGAGGTTTATTCAAGACTATGCCATGATTGTGAAGCCTTTGAACGATTTGACCTCTGGGTATCCACCACTCAAAAAGGGCTGTAAATTCAAGGACAAGAAAGACTATCATAATCCTAAAGATCCTTTTGGAAGCCGTTGGTTTGAGAGCTGTCAGCAGGCATTTGAAGCGATCATTGAAGCACTTACTACTGCTCCAGTGCTTGGTTTCGCTGATCCGAAACTCCCATATGTTTTACACACTGACGCAAGCACTGTAGGACTAGGAGCAGCTTTATATCAAGAGCAGGACGGGCTGTTGAAAGTAATTGCATATGCCAGTCGAGGTCTTTCCCGGTGTGAGGCCCGTTATCCAGCTCATAAGCTGGAGTTCTTGGCCCTTAAGTGGGCGATCACTGAGAAGTTCAATGATTACTTGTATGGTAACGAGTTCATCGTTGTTACTGACAGTAATCCTTTGACGTATGTATTGACCTCAGCGAAGCTGGATTCAACAAGCTACAGATGGCTCTCAGCTCTTTCGACTTTTTCTTTCAAACTGAAATACAGAGCTGGAAAACAGAATCTGGATGCTGACAGTCTGTCCAGACTTCCTCATGGTGGTTTGAGAAATGATGTCACGTCTCAGAAGGAGCAGGAGCGAATCCGTCAATTCACCTTGAATCACCTACTTGATGATGATGTTTGCACTGTACCTGCTGAGGTTATTCAGGCCATATGCGATAAGCACACTGTTCATCATAATTCAGTTGGATGTAGCGATTCTCCTTTTGCTTTGGTCGAATCCCTTGCCATGCAGGTTGATGCAATCCCATGCAGTTTTGATCATAATGAGGTCTGTGATGGTGTCCCTATAATCCCAACCTTTGTAGAGGATGACTTGAAGGAAAAGCAAAGATCTGACCCCATCATTCGTGAGGTTATTCAGCAATTAGAAACTGGGGAAACTGTTCCTCCTTCTGTAAGGAAAGAGTTACCTAACCTTCCAATGCTGATACGGGAGTTAAAGAAGCTGGAATTGCAAAACGGAATCCTCTATCGGAAAAGACAGGACGGAGAGCATATTCAATACCAATTGGTTCTTCCTGAATCTTTGCGTGGCTTGGTTCTGACATGTTTACATGATAAAATGGGACATTTGGGCATAGAGCGCACACTGGATCTTGCAAGATCAAGGTTCTATTGGCCTAGAATGGCTGCGGATGTGGAGAGAAAGATCAAAACATTATCTAGATGTGTGTGTCATAAGTCCTTACCCGAGAAAGCAGCTCCTTTAGTCAACATCCAAGTGACTCGACCTCTTGAGTTGGTATGCATGGACTTTTTGTCTATTGAACCAGATTCCAAAAACACCCAAGGATGTGCTAGTTGTCACCGATTTCTTCACCAAGTATGCGGTTGCTGTTCCTACTTCCAACCAGAAGTCACGTACAGTGGCTAAAGCTCTTTGGGAGAATTTCATAGTCCATTATGGGATCCCCGAAAAGTTGCATAGCGACCAGGGAGCTGACTTTGAGTCAAAGACTATAAAAGAGCTTTGTGAACTGATGGGAATTCAGAAGATCAGGACAACCCCTTATCATCCCAGGGGAAATCCAGTTGAACGATTCAACCGTACTCTCCTAAGTATGCTTGGTACGCTGAAAGAGTGTGATAAGGTGCATTGGAGTAGTTTTGTGAAGCCTCTCGTTCACGCATATAATTGTACCAAACATGATTCTACTGGGTTCACCCCTTATGAATTAATGTTTGGAAGGCAGCCACGGTTACCTGTTGACTTGGTTTTCGATGTTCCTCAGAACAGAGAGCAGTTGAAGACACATTCACAGTATGTGAGTGCTTTGAAGTCTAGGTTGCAGGAAACGATGAAAAATGCTGCTAAAGTTGGAGAGAGGAACAAAGCTCGTTTTGACAAGCATGTACTTGAATCCACCCTGGATATTGGAGATAGGGTTCTAGTTAGAAATGTTCGCCTGAGAGGTAAACATAAACTGGCTGACAAATGGGAATCACTTGTATATGTTGTTGTGAGCAGGGCAGGTGATCTTCCTGTGTATACTGTCAAACCCGAAGGTAAAGATGGTCCTTCAAGAACGCTTCACAGAGACCTTTTACTACCTTGTGAATTGTTGCAGTCACCTGAAGAGGTAGTTGATTTACCCAGGACTCGGAAACGTCCACCAACTCGTAGAAATCCAAGTAATGAGGTACAAGAGCAGCTGAATTCTGACTCTGATGACGATATTGGCTTAGAACTGCTGAATCGAAATCCTCCAGCCTGCACAAGCACTAGATTCATTGAGGTCTATGAAACTGAAAAAGGTTCACTGAATGATGTTTCCTTGATCCCTGTTCAGAACTCTGTTGAAAACATTCCAACTGATGACTCTACTGCCAACCATTTACCTGAGTCAGAGCACTGTATGATTGAAGGTATACCTACCTTGAATTACTTACCTGTTGATGATCCAGAGGTTGTAGAGCCTGAAGTTACTGAAAATGTACCTCCAGATGTTTCTGACGTGCCCATTGATCAGATTGTACTTGTAGAGGAAACAGAAAGAGTCTGTGAGCATGAAACTGCACAAGAGCAAAGTAAAGACGATGGCAACTCAATCAGAAAGTCCACTAGAGTTAAACAGAAACCACGAATGTTCACTTACCCTGAATTGGGTAATCCTTTAGTTTCAATAGTACAGTCTCTTTTCCAAAGTCTTAGTACAGCTGTGACTGACTCTATTATGGAAAGCAGTTTTACTAATTCACCTGAACCAGTAATGACACAACCTGTTAGTTGCATGCACAGGGACGTGCATAGAGTTAACGGGGGAGGGTGTAACCCAGATTGATTACAAATAAGAATTAAGAAAGGAAAAATATAGTAAGCCAGAGATGTTACTAAAAAGAAGAGAAGAGTAAAATAACTGAATTCGGAAATGCAGAGTTAAAACTTTCATTTTACATAAAAACTTTTATTTTATATAAATCATCTACAAGTGTTTTTCTTTTTGCTGTTATTTTTCTTATATTGTGAATGTAACTTGTATACACTGTATTTGAGTGTTGTGTTCCCTTTAAGGGAGTGTGAGTTAGAGTTCACGGTCGACCTATCAGGCAAAAGGAACACAAAGGAAGCGGATGACGTCAGGAGCACGCGGGGAAAAAGAGACGGAGATGCAAGCACAGAGAGATCGGCAGAGATATTTTTAGAGTGAAAACAACAGTGATTGTGAGTTAAACTAGACAGCGCGTCTGGAAAGATCTTTATTTTGTTTAGACTGAGCTATATTTTGTTGACACAAGTGATTTTGAGTTATTTTTGAGTGTTTTCATCGTGAACACGGCGATGACGCAGACTGAATTCATCACCGCGTTGATCCAAATGGCGAGCCTCCCACCGAACCTTGACTAAAATGAAACCAACGGATTTCCCCGACGATCACTGCTCATTTTTCCCCGGATGGAGAAAAATACCTGTGCTGGATGACAGAGTGCACTGACATCACACTCTGTTCCCTTCTCACGCAACAGTTTTCTGTTCTTTCCGTTCAACACAACGGTAGGCCTGAACCATTCCATCTAACTTCTCACTGGGGTATGGACGATTGTTTTCCCCCATGACTTCAGAAACATAGACTGGTATTTGAAAATACACTTCTGAAGCTTTTCATCATTGGACTGTTGAATTATTTCTTTATCATTTTATTCACTGTTATTGCCCTGTACTGATTTATTTTGAAGATAAGGGGTTATTGTGTGGAATAATTGAAATGTGATTTTTATTTTTGTTTTGTTTAATTTCTGTGAGTTGAATTGTGAATTTGAGGATCATTATTCAAATTACTGAATATAAAAGAGTTATTAAACCAGTGTAGATTTCAATTAAGAAACCTAATACCTAAAATGAGTCAAAATAATTAGAAACTAAAAGATAAATAGGTGGAAGAAAAAAGAAATTAAACTAGGTGTCAAACTTGAAGTAATACTATACATCTAGCTTTAAAGCAAGAAAGTAAAAAGGAATACATAACTCTAAGAAAGAAAAGGAGAAAACCCAGAAACCAGTTCAATTGTTTTTTATTTTATTGACAGTCAGTAATTTCATTGTATTCCATTGATACGTTTTACTTTTCTGCTGTTTCATTTTTTCCTGGAAGAGAAATAATTTGTTCATTTCTTTAATCATTTATCACTTTTTATTAATATAAATCTTTCAACATAATTTGAACTTACCTTTGTTGTCTGTCTGTTCTTTAAATCTCTCACTACTACTCCCTACGAACCTAGAGTACTGGTCCACGTTTTCCCTTTGTACGACTCACCTGGGTGCCCATTAAGCCATGGTATCCAGTTGAACTGAAGGGGGCGCTACATGCGCTCTCGGCAGCGGGCTCGGGGACTGCGCTCTCGGCAGCGGGCTCGGGGACTGCGCTCTCTGGAAAATTTAACTCTGTAGCCAGGACAGGCTTGACCAAAACTTGTGTGGCCTTGATAAGACCTGCAAGACATTTAGAGAAAGCCTCAGCAGCACTGTCAATGGGCAGCTTGGGGACGGCCTCTGTGAATATTACAGGAATGGCAGAAATGGTCTCTGAGGGCATGACCTGACTGGTAACTGGCTCAAAAGCTTTCACAGGACTTGATACCGCTGGAGCTAGAGAATGGAGAATAGTAGGCTGCTTTGCACAGGCCTTTTTCTTCTTACGCTTTCGTCGGGTTGACCCTGTGTGCTTGACTGCCTCTGTAGTATCTGCAGCCAACTCGGCCAACCCAGGCAGGATAGCGGCGACCTTCATCGACTCAGTAACTGAAACAGGCCTGGCAGACTCTGAAGTAAAAGGAACAGATCTAATTGACTCAGGGACAACACTTGACTTGCCTGACTCAGGAATAATCTTGGCAGACACCGGAAAACCAGAGGTTGATTTGGGAGACTCTGAAGTGGCTGGAACGGCCATAATTGTCTGAGGCGCAAGTGCGGTTGACTTGATTGGTTCTTGAATAACAGAGGTAGACAGGTCTGGTTCAAGAATGGCAGAACGTGACTTGGACTTAGTGACTGCAACTAACCTGGTTGCCTGGGAGAAGATAGCAGTTGGCTTGACTGGCTCTGGGGTAGCCAGAGCAGTCTCAGATGACTCCGTGGTAGGGGTGATGGACTGGACCACCTTTCTCTCTCTGGACCTTAGTCTCTTGGTAGAGGCCAGGAGAGGATCATGAACATGACGTGACAGCTGGGGAAGAGTGGAGAGTTTCCTGCAAGTAGATTCAGATGGAATTGGCATACCTCCATGACAGCGAAGACAAAGGTAACGGGAGAAACCCCAGAAATCTAGAATCCTGAGAGAATCCATCTCCCATGCAGGCAGGGGGTCATCTAAGCAGGTGTTAAATATGTCCTTGAGCGCAGCATCATTATAATCTAGCCCCACAGCCATGGTCCAGGAAAACTGGGCAAAACCCCCTACACCCAAGCCCTCCTGGCGAAGAGCAGACAGGCATCGATGGCGGGCCACTCTCTTCAAGCACAACACAAACAAAGACACACTAAACAGAGACAAAATAGACAGAGCTGTCAGAGGAGAACCCTGACAAAAAAAGTGGAGATGCTACAAAAGATGTGAGACACAAGCACAAGTCCCCCCCCCCCCTCCGTATTGTGTAACAGTACGAAAAAATACAACATATTATGTGCATTTGTGGTCTGTTGTGGTCTCCCGATTTATGATATAATCCATGAATAATTCAGTTAAATGCACTAAGAATCTCTTGTTTTTCTCCTCAAATCCTCATGCTTTTCACTTTTGTTTTCACAGGGTGTCTCCCAATACACTTCTCATCCCTATTAGCAGTTTTAAGAGTGTTTCTAAAACAGGTTAATATAATATTTAATGCCAGTCGATAATATGACATCACTTTGAAATATTATAACTCAGTGTTCCAGTTAATAAAGGCAACATAATGCAGATATACTGCATAATTCTACAATGCTTTTTAACATGTCTGTAATGTTGTTGCAGGAAATATCAAGCCTTCGGGGTTATTCAGTTTTTTGTTAACTTTTACACTTTGTCATTTCTGAAGGGTGAGTAGAGTAATGTCATCTTATTGAATTGTTTTTGAAAATGTTTATCATTCCATTCATAGAGTGAAAAAATTAACAGAAGTTACTCTGATAATTCACGCAAAGCATCACAGGGAGTGGGAAAAAGTTACAATAAAGAAGGGATGGAGACAAAGAGTACAAGTTAGTGATGTTTATTGAACAACCAGAGAGTGAGGAGGGAAGTGCAGGTGAGTGATGTAGAATTTTGTAGGATTCTGATGATGATTTCTTGAATGATACTCTCTTTATACTTGCAGATGTAGCACAGGATGCAGGTAAGTAGATTGTTGGAGTCATTGAGGTAAGCAGAGAGGTACGTTTCTACATGATAATGAGACCGGACAGTGGATGAGAGGGAGACTAAATAGTATTCGAAAATAGAATTAGTATGTCCCAAATCTTAGTATACTGAAAAGAGTATTCCAAGGATGGTTTACTATTTCGGTTCAGAATCAGAAGTACGGATCGATGCACACTCTAACGGCTGATATTGCCCACAACCCATTGCGAGGTGGACGAGGATTCGATTAGAACTACAAACATGACAGATGTGCGAGTCCGCCGGTTAAGTTGAGAGGTTTGGATAAAGTTTTTAGTGATCAATTATCAGTATTTAACCTGACGAAAAAATAATTATTCAGTGCTATACACATTATATTTCACCTTCAGCAATAGTGTGAACTTTTGTAATGATATGTTTGGCCATTAACTTTGAAATGTGGCATTAACTGCAAAAACATGAGGAGAGTCTCTGCATTAAAGACCCACACATGGCAAATTAACATGCGGTTACATTTCTCTCCGATACGGTAGGAAATTTAACTGAATGTGGAGGATTTTAACTGTGACGAATCTGACGATTGACAGGGCAGTTTAAACGGTGGCGGGATGGGATGCACGCATAGAGGATGCATGTAACTAAGGCCCTGTCCACACGGAGACACGTTTAGCTGTATACGTATACATTTTGTACCGTATCCACGTTTCGTCCACACGGATCGGGCGTTTTGGAAGCATGAATCCGATATTTTCTGAAACCGGGTCGCAGAGTGGAAAAATCTGAAAACGACAATAGTATGTTTTTCAGTGTACCGCCAATATGTATATTTTGCAAAATGGTGATGTCATCACACTTTGATGTCATTAATGACTCACCCTAATGTTGTTCCACACCCGTAAGACCTCAGTTCCTCTTCAGAACACAGTTTAAGATATAGTCTGAGCGCATATTCAAGTGTATACACACTATACTGTCCATGTCCAGAAAGGGAATAAAAACATAATCAGAGTAGTCCATTTGTGACATCAGTTGCTTAATTAGAATCTCTTGAAGCATCGAAAATACATTTTGGTCCAAAAATAACAAAAACTACGACTTTATTCAGCATTGTCTTCTCTTCCTTTTTTGTGTTCAATCCACAAATAAAGATTCAAATGGTTGTGAACCAGTGTGTTGATTCATGATTCGGATTCATGCCAAACTGCTGAAATCATGTGACACTGGCGATCCGAATCATTGATCGATCCTTCAAGGGATACAACTACGGCATTGGGCATGCGCACATCAATATTGTGTCATTTAATTACCGTATTTGTATTATTGGAAGGGTAGGTTTAGGGTTGGGGTAGGTTAATAATTCGTATTTATTGTTATTTTATCATGAGATTTTGCCTCACCTCCTACCAGCTACTATACACCGTCTAGCCACAACTCTTCTTCTCCGTTTTTAGTGTATTTCTGTGGCAGAATCACAGCGCCACACACTGGCCTGGCATGTATACTACATTGTTTTGAGTCGTTTTCATTGCTCTCGTGTGTATGCAGATATTTCTTGAAACGAGGAGAAAAAAAAGATTGTATTGGGAAAGCTCTGGCTTTGTGTGGACAGATGTGACAGATGTTCTATGTGACAGAGTCTGTTAAAGATGACGAAGTAGTGTGTCCCGAAGCTTGCATACTTTTCTGCTACACACTCAAAAGTATGCACTTTTACTTCACAAAAAGAGTACATACTTTTAGGACGTAGTATAAGTAGGCGAATTGGGACGCAAGTGTCTTTTGAGCTGTGCGTGATTGCAGTGCTGATGGGATGCAGGTGATCGTGATCAGTACTCTGGCGAAGGTGTGCGATGTGACTGGATGACGTGGGAGCCTGGCATGTCTGTGACAGGTGGATAACACAGTGCAATGCAAAAATGTGTAAATTATGTGTGAACTGCTTCTAACAGCTGGTGTGCAATGATACACACCGCTAAATTAAAAAAAAAAAAAAAAAAAACAGAGAGAGAAAAAAAGGGAATGTTATCTAGTGTGTATCTTGAATACTGCTGGAATACTGTATTGACTGACCAGCAACCAAGACTGAAATATCCATTTCACATCTCGTTTTGTATTGCCAAAATTGTATGGTGTGCTGAAGCATGCTGGACATCCTGTGAAGACTTCCCTACTACATTATTTTATATACTAAAAATCTTAAGAAGTTATAATATTTTTTACGCCTGTACATCTGCAAGGAAAACCTCGACATTGGACATTTATATTTTAATATGCATATCACTGCTAGAAATATATAAGCACAGACTTTTGACAAATAAAAATATTTTTATAGCCTATAGTAGAAATTGTGGTAACACTTTCTATCAAGCCCATGCTTATAATTAATTATAGCCCCATTTATACTTATTTATAAGTGAGTATTACTAAATATATTTATAATGACTCCTTATGACATATTCTGCATTAAAAGACATTTATATTATAAGACATTATATATAGCAGCATTTTAAGACATTATATATAGCATATTATATATGTTTATTTTTTTAAAAATAATTATAAGACATTATTTTGATTTTTCAATATCAATGCCATGTTGATCCAAATATATTATACTGGTTCTATGTTGAATAGTTTTACCAAAAAAAAAAAAAAAAAAAAAAAAAAAAAAATATATATATATATATATATATATATATATATATATATATATATATATATATATATATATATATATATATATATATATATATATATATATATATATATATATATATATATATATATATATATATATATATATATATATATATTAAAGGTTGAAATAGATGTCATAATCTGTCAAGCCTGTTCCCTTATCGAGGGAACTTCCCACTGCGTCGAAACGCTTTGGGGATGCTCCCTAAGCATCAGCGAATCTGAAGCCTGAATAAACACTAGTCCAATCCGATTGGTCGTGCGTGATGACGTCATTGTGACGGCGTACCCGGAAGTATAAAAGGGGGGCCGGCGCATAATGGCGGCAGTTATTGCTCTTCAGCATAGCGCTCTCTGTTTGGTCTGTCTATTTACTGTTGTCTGTCCAGTTGCGAGTGTGTGTGTGAAAGATTTATTTAAAAAGTATGGAAGAGAGAAGGAGTGCATTTAGGCAGTGTGTGCATCCGTGTCCCCGTTACATCTCGGGATCGGATACACACCTGTTATGTGTGCAGTGTCTGGGTGTTCAGCACGCTCGGGCGGCTCTCGAGGGAGCCGCCTGTGAACACTGCGAGCTGCTGACACTCAGACTGCTCCGCTCTCGGCTGGCCGTGTTCGATGAGACCGGCCAGCCTCGTGAGCCCCGTGGTTCTGGACCCGCGGTCGCTGAGGCGGCTCGGCGTCGCAGATCATGGGGCTCACAGCGGGACTTGTCAGAGGGTTTCGGGACTGCCGCGGCACTTTCCCAATTCTCCCCTGACAGTTCCGACGATCTTCCTCCCCGTGTGGAAGCCCGCTTGGCGGCATCTTCCCCCGGGTTGGAGGGTCCGATGCTTGAGCTGTCTGATTCTGAGGAATTAGATGTGCTCAGCATCGAGGCGGGTGACGTTAAAACACCATACACACTGCTTCACTCATAAAATAAGGTGCTCAGGCAGTCCCCGAGGGGGCTGCCTGTAGTAACCCGGTGTTCTCCGTTCCCGTGCGGAAGCCCGCGATGCGGCTCTTCCCCGGGAGGGAGAACCAGATGCTTGAGCGATCTGATTCCGAGGAATTAGATGTGCTCAGCGGCGACGGAGTGAAGCAAACGAGAGCCCGCCACCTTATAATGCAGGCTCGATCTCGCGCGTTGCCGAGGCAGCGCGTGCATTAAGGGTCTGCAACAGAAGTGAACACACGCTATATGTGTACATGTGATACTGTTTAGCGAGGCTTGCAGTCAGCCCCTGAGGGTGCTGGCTGTGGTCGTTGAGAAATGTCTCGTAGCGTACAGAAACGTGCGTTTTCGAGTGTTTCAGCCTCGCGCCTGTGGCTTTCATCTCGAGGGATGAAAGCCAAATATGTTGGGAACGATTCGAATCTCGCGTTGCTGAGGCAGCGTGTAGATGACGAGTAGTTGAATACATATTTAAACAGTATGGTCTGGTGATTAGGGCTGCATTTAATTCTGAGGAATTTAAATTAAACATTATCTGACTTTGAGGAGTTAGATATGTCTATTCAGCCTATCATTCAGCATGTTCACGTGATGGGTGATTATGGTGGCATTTATTTCTGAGGAATTAAATGGGATTTATCTAACTTTGAGTAGTTAGATTATCAGCCTATCATCCCAGTTGTGTTCACTATTTGGGTGTTTTTGGTGGCATTTAATTCTGTGCAATTAAATGGGATTTATCTAACTTTGAGGAGTTAGGTATTTCAGCCTATCATCCAAATTGTGTTGCTCCCGGGGAGCGTTCGAGATCGCCTCCTCTGTGGAGTCTTCTGGAAGTCGATGCTGCGATCCGCCGTCTACGACGCTCGGGCCACATTGGCTTCCAGCGAACGCATGCTGCTCTAGCCGCCTCTAGAAAGACTGCAGCTGGGCAGCAAACGCGTTCGCACACCGAAAATCCTCCCCGACTAAGCCCTGCCGGGTGGCCGCTTCAGGGGGTCGGGCAGGAGGCTCGGTGGGTACCAGAGACCAGCCTTGAGAGGCTGGTTCCCCTAGTAGAATATATCAGCGCATAGTCATTATGCTCCTGAATATATCTGTTGGGCCCTGTGTACCATGGGCAAAGGGTGCAGACTGCAGTTCAGTGTTCCACCACCGGGGTTCATCGGTGTGGCCTGGATAGTGGTGTGCCCAGCCCAGTGGCCTGCTGGCCAGCCCCCTCTCCAGAGGAGCGATCGAGGTCGCCTCCTCTGTGGAGTTTTCTGGAAGTCGATGCTGCGATCCGCCGTCTATGACGCTCGGGCCACATTGACTTCCTGCGAACACATGCTACTCTAGCCGCCTCTAGGGAGACCTCGGCTGGGCAGCGAACGTGTTCGCACACCGAAAATCCTCCCCGACTAAGCCCTGCCGGGTGGCCGCTTCAGGGGGTCGGGCAGGAGGTTTGGTGGGTACCAGAGACCAGCCTTGAGAGGCTGGTTCCCCTAGTAGAATATCTCGGCGCATGGTTATGCTCCCGAATATATCTGCTGGGGCCCTGTGTACCTTGGGCAAAGGGTAGAGACTGCAGTTCAGCGTTCCACCACCGGGGTTCATCGGTGTGGCCTGAATAGTGGTGTGCCCAGCCCAGTGGCAGGTAGGGAACAGGAAGTGTGCTCCCTGAGGGTAAAGGAGGCTATATTGTGTATCCCTCCGCCAGACAGGGAGTCCGGCTTTACGGTCGCTACCTCATGGTTCCCAAAGAGGATGGAAGAGTGCGTCTATTATTAAATCGGAGGTACTTGAACCGTTCTCTGAGGAGATTCAGGTTCAAGATGCTCATTATCCCATCGTGAGTCAGATCCAGTCCGAGGACTGGTTCGTCACGATGTATCTAAAGACGCATATTTCATATCTCCATCCTTCCTGCCCACAGGAGGCCTGAGGTTCGCTTTCGGGGGCGAGGCGTACCAATATCGGGTTCTTCCCTTCGGCCTCACTGTTAAGCACACCACTGTGAAGCACTTTCAGAGTGCTGGGGCACATGGCAGCAGCGTCCAACATGATACCGTTCGGCCTGCTACACATGAGACCCCTCCAGTGGTGGTTGAAAACCAAGGGGTTTTCCCCCAGAGGGAATCCTTTTCGTATGATCAGGGTAACGCGCAGATGCCTTCGTTCCCTAGTCATATGGAAGAAACCTTGGTTTCTGTCCCAGGGGCCAGTGTTGGGAGCGTCCTGTTGCCGGAAATCCGTTTCAACAGACGCCTCCCTCACTGGTTGGGGCGCGGTCATGGACGGCCGCTTTGCGAGGGGCCCATGGGAGGGCCGTCATTCCTCCTGGCACATAAATTGCCTGGAGATGATGGCGGTCTACAAAACTCTCAGGAGCTTTTCTCCCGGACCTCCGCGGCCAACATGTCCTGGTGCGGACAGACAATACGGCTGTCGTAGCGTACCTCAATCGCCAGGGAGGGGTAAGATCGCGCCCTCTGTGCAGATTGGCGCATCTAATCCTCCTGTGGTCCCAGGGGAAACTGTTGTCCATCAGGGCAATGTATGTCCCGGGGGTTCAAAATCAGGGAGCAGACATCCTGTCGAGGCAGGGGCTGAGGCCCGGGGAGTGGCGGCTCCACCCCGAAGTGGTGGAGGCCATATGCAAGAGGTTCGGCCCAGTGGAAGTGGATCTGTTTGCGTCTCGAGAGACGTCCCACTGTCCACTGTGGTTCTCCCTCACGCATCCAGCCCCGTTGGGGTTGGATGCCATGGTGCAGACGTGGCCGAGGCTGCGTCTGTACGCATTTCCCCCGATTGCTCTGCTCCCGGGAGTCCTGGAGAGGGTCCGTCGGCAGGGGGTCAGTCTACTTCTGGTAGCACCCCGTTGGCCGACGCGAGTTTGGTTCTCAGATATCATAGCCCTGCTGGCAGGTCATCCATGGCAGATTCCTCTGAGGAGGGATCTCCTGTCTCAGGCGGCGGGGACGATATTCCACCCCCGGCCGGAGATTTGGAACCTTTGGGTCTGGCCCCTGAGGGGGCCAGGTACCTAGAGGCTGGCCTGTCGGCAGACGTGGTAGAGACCTTACTCAGTTCCAGGGCTCCGTCCACAAGGAGACTGTACAGCCTCAAGTGGAATGTGTTTTCCACTTGGTGTAGGGGGCGTGAGGTGGACCCAGTTAACTGCCCAGTGGCTTCAGTGCTGGAGTTCCTCCAAGATCGCTTCTCTGCGGGCCTAACCCCGTCCACACTCAAGGTGTACGTGGCTGCCATTGCGGCTTTCCACACTCCTCTGGGTGATGGGCCTCTGGGTAGGCACCAGTTGGTTGTACAGTTCCTCCGTGGGGCTCGGAGGATGAGGCCTGTGGCTCAGTCCAGAGTTCCAACCTGGGACCTGGCAGTGGTTCTCGAGGGGTTGGCTGAGGCCCCCCTTCAAGCCACTGGAGTCAGCAGAACCGAAAAATCTGACCCTTAAGGTGGCTTTTCTACTCGCCATCTCCTCTCTAAGGAGAATGGGGGATCTCCAGGCCTTGGCAGTAACGCCGACTTGCCTGGAGTTTGCCCTGGGTGGAGTGAAGGCCATCTTACACCCTAGGCCGGGCTATGTGCCTAAGGTCCCATCGAGGGTGGTCAGGTCTTTGGTTCTGCAGGCATTTCATCCTCCGCCTCACGTGACGGCGGAAGAGGGGAGACTTCACCTACTCTGCCCGGTCAGGGCACTCAGGGTGTATCTGGCGAAGTCCGCACAGTGGAGGAGATCTCAACAATTGTTGGTGTGCTTTGGCTCACCCAAGAAGGGGTTGCCTGCGTCTACCCAGACAATCAGTAACTGGATTGTCCAGGCAATAACCAGGGCTTATCAGGTGCGCAGTTTGCCTTCACCTGTAGCCGTGAGGGCACATTCCACCAGAGGCATGGCCTCTTCGGTGGCCCTCCTTTCTGGGGTCCCCTTGCAGGATATCTGCGAGGCGGCGGGGTGGGCTACTCCACACACTTTATCAGGTTCTATAGCCTGGATCTCCCTGCGACGCCTGGCGCGAGGGTGCTCCAACCCTAGTTGTGCCCGGTCTCCGGCTTCACACTAGGACAGGCGCTACCCTCGGTGTGGCCTAGTGGGTACTCGTTCCCCAAAGCGTTTCGACGCAGTGGGAAGTTCCCTCGATAAGGGAACGGCTCGGGTTATGTATATAACCCTTGTTCCCTGAGAGGGAACGAGCACTGCGTCGTACCGCCACACCTCGGCACGCCTGGAGCGCATGCTTCAGAGCAAAAAACTGCCGCCATTATGCGCCGGCCCCCCTTTTATACTTCCGGGTACGCCGTCACAATGACGTCATCACGCACGACCAATCGGATTGGACTAGTGTTTATTCAGGCTTCAGATTCGCTGATGCTTAGGGAGCATCCCCAAAGCGTTTCGACGCAGTGCTCGTTCCCTCTCAGGGAACAAGGGTTATATACATAACCCGAGCCGTTTTCTATGCATTTAAATTACACTTTATTTTTTATTTATTTAAATTGCCAAGTTGCACAGGTAAATATTTAATTTCACTTATGAAGGGGAATATAAAGTGTTAGATCCGCCAAATATGTAAACAAGTTGTTTGAAGCTCAGAAGAGCATCTCATGAGCCTTCAATCGACAAGCATAGACAGAGTACAGCTTAGTGTTATAGTTTCTGACCATGTAAGAACAAACAAACAGGCCAACAGCTAGGAAGAAGATGAGGAGTAATGATGTGTGGGGAAGGGTAGGGAGGCAGAACAGAGGAAAAGGAAGAAGAGGTCAAGATTGTAGAAATGTTTCTGATGAAATAAGGGATACTGTTGTGGACCATGTTCACAATCATGACCTTAGAATGGCCAATTGGGTTGAAAGTTGCAGACAAATGTTGGGAGAACATGTGAATATATATATATATATATATATATATATATATATATATATATATATATATATATATATATATATATATATATATATATATATATATATATATATATATATAGTATAAGCATAATTATGAATCCTGTCTAGACTCTTGCAATCAATAGCCCACATACAGTGTGTACTGTTGAAATATATTGATACAGAAATCAGATGCAGCCTTGGGCTCTTTTTTGGCATCAAAACAGTAGTTGACATCAGGGAATACTGAAAGAGTATGAAGTTATTGAAAACATGTCTAATCATTTTGACTATTATGTTTGTGTACAGTGACACAAGGACTTGTCATTCTGATGTTCGTTGTCTTAAATACTTGAAATAACTGAGGATTTTAAGATTGTTATAGACGTTTGCAGGTAATTCATTGTGAGTATGATTTTTTTTGTCCAAATTATTTTGAGAAACGTACTTCAAGCTTATTTTATTTATAGCACATTTACAAAAGCCACAATGCTGCAAAGTGCTTTACAGAAGAACACGATTACAAGAAAATATAACATGCATAAAACATAATAAGAAAAATAAGAGCAACAGTTACCATAAGAACACATTTACCATAAAACAGGAAGACCACAACCAGATATCAACCTTATTTAAATTACTATAATTGAGATTTAATAACTGAATAATTGAGATTTAAAATAATAATAATAATTCAATCTACTAAAGAAAGATACTTGAAAGCAGAAAATAAGGGGCCGTTCTAATCTCTAAAGAGAGGGGTTTCCACTGCAGATGCATGCCCCCCTCTACGATTGGGTCAGGGACTAACAGCAGACCCTGTTGCAGGATCTTAGGTGCAGGGATGAAGAAACTCAGCGAGGTAATCAGGAACTAGTTTCTGTAAGGATTTATATACAAAGAGGACAATTTAGACTTTTTTCTGACGAACCGGTAACCAGTGTAGCGATCTAAGAATTGGAGTGATATGTTCATGTTTGAAAAAGTCTGGCCCCAGTGTTTTGAACTAGCTGATGGCAAGCAGTTTGAGACTTAGATATACCGTAATATAAAGAGTTACAGTTAACTTACTTGTTTGCAGATGTCAAGGATGATTTGAAAAAAAAAAAAAGTTTTACCAGCGGTGACATTCTACAAAGTTGTACGTAGTCATGTCATTGGAAATGTAGTAATCCCAATGTGTAGTAAGCCAGGGTCCTTACCAGTGCCCGGATTTGTGTACACGATACTACTGATTCATGAGCTCGGGAGCTAAGGGGGTGATTGAGACTGCCATGCCTGTCTTTTGTGATGCATGAATCTTATAGTAAGATTAAGTTAAGGGTCATACAGAGTTGTCTGCTCTCTAACTTGTCTGGCTATCACCAGACCAAGCTCAAGATTAAACATCTGCAGAGTCTGCACAAGAGGTGTGATCAACAGGCATAGTTCAAATGACTCTGTATGCAATCGGATAGTCCTTTAACCAATCAGACCACAAGAGGCATGATCAACGGGCAACAACCCATCGCTTCTCTATCCGCCATTGTGTTTAACAAGCCAATACAACGCCAGATAAGCCAGTCTGTGATTGGCTCCTGCAAAAGTGTAACAGAAGCAGTAGAAATTAATTCACAGGTTTCTCAAATCACCGGCAGATCATGCTTACCCAGTCCACTCTCTAACAGCTCTCGCTGTACTTACCTCCTCAAGTCGCATAAACATATTATAAAGCCAAAATAAATACATATACACTGTAAAAAATTATTTAGAAAAAAAGTTACCTGGTTGCCTTAAAATTTTGAGTTCATTGAAATTAAAATTTTAAGTTAATACGATGAACATTTTTTGAGATTCGACAACCTTTATTAAAATATTAATACAAGATTTTGTAAGCATATTGGGTAATTGTGTGTGTTTTATTTCTGATGATGCAGTGAAACATGCCAAACAGTGCTATTTTCATGATTTATCAATTTTTTTTATGTGGTTCAAATATAATAATATTTTGAGTTTCTATTTATTAAACAAATTTCCTTCATTGTATCAACTCAAATTTTTAATTTCAATAAACTCAAAATTTTAAGACAACCAGGTTACTTTCTTTTTTAAGTTAAACCAACAAAACCAACCCAATTTTTCTCAGTGTATAAATAAAGCAAATACCATGTGATGTCTGTTCCAATGGACCTTGTGTCTGAAGGGGTTAGTGTTAAATATAGCGCCCTATTTTGCCACTGTAACTTTGCAGACTCATTGGCCCTCTTAGATTTCAGGTCTTTAGAAGAAATGCTGGTCATGTGTCCCCAAGCCTCACCTGACTTATCTCCAAACAGCACACATTTTCTCTTTAAACAAGCTCTAAGGAAGTTATGACAACTATGAGTTTGATGACAGCAACACCAATGCAGAGAAATCTATTGAATGAAAATTCGGACAATTTGCTAAATGCAGGTTTCATTGACAAGACAACGTATTAAAGAAAGTTTTACATTATGAGCCAGTCAAATTAATCCTTAAATGCACGACTGTTTCGCCAATCATCCATACATATTCAGGCCTTTAGACTGTCCTGTCACTGTCCTCGCCAGAGCTCATTTCCCAATACATTCAGCAAATTATAGTTTTGAGAATATGTTTGACATTGTGAACATGAGCCCATTCACAATCTCAAACATATTCTTAAAACTATAAATTTCAACATCTTCAAAAATCAATATTTTGATCACTGACAGCTTCTTCACCAGACCCACATCAAGTGACAATGAAAGTAATATCTGATTGTGTTCAGTACTTGTTCTGCAGTAACTAACTGCTTACCTTGTTCTGCAGTTTTGCTGATTATACTTTAATTTTCTGTCTGCAGTAAGTATGCATGAAACGTCACTTCATTATTGTGTATCAGACATCGCATCCTTGTGGAATAAATTATTGCACTCATTCCGTCATAAACTATTCAATTATTGTTGCACATAAAAAAATATATATATTTATATAGGTACACTCTTACGCACATCAGGTCATTAGTGACCCGATACCATTTTTTACAAAAAAAAATATAAAATGTAAAAACATGCAATATTTTATCCTTTTATGATTTTTTTTCTTGTTAGATTGTTTATAATGAACTTATTGATGAATTTTATGATGTCTAACGTTAAAAAATGAATGACGGGTAGTGAATGACGTCCAGGGTCACTAAAGACCTGAGGTACGCATTTAAGGATTAACGGTCATCTGCATATAAAGGCAATGCCCAAGAACAAGTTAATTAATGTATAATAATATAATCTTATGGGACTCTTTCTCTCTCATTTTCAGTGCATTTAAACCAGCCTCTACAGTCAAGGCCATTTGTTAAGCATGACAATATAGCTTTGAACTTATGGGGGGAAATTATGCAAAAGAATTCCACTTTGAAGTCATGCAAACCTATTAAACAATCATCATAGCTATTCTGGTTGTAATCATTATGAGACAAGAGAGATTAAAAAAAGAATGAGAAAGCCAATGAAAGAGTGCAAAGAATAAAACATAAATTGAAGTGTCTTTTTTTCTTGGATATGGGCACATAAGCACACATAGAAAACCCTGTAAATGTACAGAGCATCATCTGTTAAAAAAAAAATACCCATTAGAAACTGAGCTATAATAATACTGTATATAAATTTTAAATGTTCTGTGAATATCTATAATCTTCTTGCAAACCTTAATAGATCCTAAAACACTATGAAATTACAGTACTTTCTAATGACGTAATTGTAATTTAGCAATATCACTCAAGCTGTTCTGCTGCGTATCAGGCTGTGCTTCAGCAGACACTTTTATTTCAGAGAAAACGTTACCATTAACTTGGTGTAGTTTTGCTGCATTAAAAAAATATATAGTTTGTCATGCTGTTTACATGACTAATTGCAGGTTACATTCCAATATCAGGCACCTGTAGTGGAAAACTGTGCAAAACAAGAGGTGATTTATTAGAAAGATCAAGCGGGACATCTCACAGGCAACAGCCTCATGTGAACTGTGCTTGGCCTACAGACAACGACAACAGTTTGAGCCAATTAGTTTCACACCAGAGACCGTATAATCAACTTGTACACACACATTGACAATGTTTTTTGTTATACCTACATGTTCTTTACACAGGTACACTGGAGTCGAGTGTTCATTAAGCTTAAATACCGTTCTAGGAGTTGTAGTAGATTAATTTATGCACACACTCTTGCATCCAACAGAAACTGAGACATATTGTTCCCTTTTGTTCAGTCACTCAGCGTAACATCAGTCCTCTCTTCAGTCTTCGAGATCAGTGGTTCTCCAGGGTGTTGGTGTAACGGCGTGTTCCAGCGATCTCACATTGCCTGCCTGCTGATCTGTGCAGTGATCTGCAACAGCCGTGTGTGTTTTCCCTGGGCGATTCGGCACTCTGCAGAGATTTCCTCTCACAAAAGAGCTTGCGTGTGGCATGTCTTTTTTCAAGACGTTTTGCCCGCGCACTTCCGGGGGCAATTGATATCCGTTGCTGTCTTTGTGCGCATTCGCTGCTCGTCGTGTTGGGCTTTAGCACGTTCGGACAGTGTTTGTGGATGTGCTGTGTTCCCTCTGTGGGAACATGACCATCGCGATGTTGTGGTCGAGACTCAATGATCTCTGCAAAGAGAGAGAGTCCCCTCTGCCACACCCCGATCTACCGTCTCCGAGAGAGCTGGAACTTTGGCTGGTGGCCAGGGTGACCTGAGGGCGGTGCTGTGGTATTAAGAACCCCGACGATCATTCCTCGGGGCACACCCCCCTCTCGCACATTGCTTCCCGCGAGTGTTGGACTGGAGTGGCGGGACCGTCTGCTGATGCCCCGTTCGTTTTGTTCACACTACAGATAGGCCTCAAGGTGGGCTAGAGTCCTTTGGGGATGATGATTTGGCTATGCTCCGCTTCTGGGTGTGTTAGCACTGCTGGATCTGACTTAGAGTCCTGTCCAGAGTGCTCGTGGTTCGGCAATTGGCTTTTGGAGGTGGCACCTGACAGCTGCAGTTATATCAGTCACACAGTAACTAAACACATATAGACATACAGAGAAAATTAAGAGAAAAGAAAAATGGAGCAGCCGAGTCTGCCGGCCCAATTTATGAGCGGACAGAGCGGCCCACCGGGAATTCTCCAGATTCTCCCGATGGCCAATCCGCCCCTGTCTGCAGAGCTGCAGGCTGGGCGACACCGAACACATTCGCCAGATTCTACAATCTCTGAGTGGAGCCTGTGTCCGACTATGTACACTCCCTTACAAGTGGCCGGTAATGGACTAGGCTCAGGTGTCTTCGCTTGCTCGCCATTCCACTCCACGGACTGGATACATGCGATATTCTCCTCAGGTGAGCTTCCCCAGAAGCCCTGAGCTCCTCCAGCACTGACGACTCTGACGCCAGTAAGTCTGCCCTATCTAGCCCAGACACTCGTGTATGGCCACATGTGTATTTCCCCCGTGAGCCTCCCTGAGCGGGTGTCTTCCCTTGGCAAGCTTGCCACCCCCTGGGGTAAAAAATCCACCTGCGGCTGGTACCCCACTAATCTTCCATATGCAGCCCTTAGCGGGTCATGTGTATTCCCTAAGTACTCCCTACAGTTAGGAATTTTTGTGCATATCTTCCCAATGTACCTTGGTATTCCTGTGATAAGTGGGAGTCCTTCATTCATACTAGTCTTACGACAGGGCACTCGCGCTTACACAGG
The DNA here is from genome assembly GCF_024679245.1 of Pseudorasbora parva. Lineage (NCBI taxonomy): Eukaryota > Metazoa > Chordata > Actinopteri > Cypriniformes > Gobionidae > Pseudorasbora > Pseudorasbora parva. Next base: position 26,604,343 of record NC_090175.1, read on the forward strand.
GCATTGGAAGACAGCCAAGTGGTATAATTAAATTGGGACCCCCATTTATATAACGTCATTGACGTTAGTCAGAGTTACTGAATGAAAGGGATCATCTCGGTTATGCATGTAACCCTCGTTCCCTGAGGAGGGAACAGAGACGTAACGTCCCTCTGCCACATTGGAACGGCCGAGAGTTGGCTCCTCAGCAGGTAAACATAATGCGATCATGCCAGCTACTTCCTTATATACCCATGTGGCTAGGTGGAGTTACGCATGCAAATCTTGCATGCCCATGGCATTGGCACTGCCACTGGGCGTTTTCTAAGATCTCGAAGATGATTGGCTTCTAAACGAAACCTCCATTTGTCAGTCACTGACGTTGCGTCTCTGTCCCCTCCTCAGGGAACGAGGGTTACATATGTAACCAAGACGTTCTTTTGGATTGTTTTAACAAACCTGCTTTTGAAGCACATTGCATTGTGTAGCTGCTGTTTTTGCTTCTTTTGTCTTATTGTTACAACTTATCCCAGCACGTGTTACAACCCCGGCAATGGGATAGATTGTTACAAGGGCACAATGTATTTGATATCAACTCATAAGGGCTGTGATATTCTTACAGAGGTTTGAATTGTTGCCTTTTACAGTAAACAAATGTACTTTGTATAAAAGTTTGAGCGCTCTCGCTCAAAAAGTTACAGACCCTGAAGCAAAAAGTTTTACAGATAAAACACATTCTCCATCTGAGTACTTCCCAATCCCATGCATCACCTTTAATACATCACAGCTTATTACCATCAGGCTTACGGCATCCACCAGCCACAACTTCAGTAAGTATTTACTTACAGAAAGTTGTTTTAATAAAGACAGGCTTGTAAATGCACAAGCTGCCCCCCCCCCCCCCAAAAGAAAATCCTCACAAATACATTTTCACAAACTTGCAAATGAAACCCAATGAGAGTATATATATATATATATATATATATATATATATATATATATATATATATATATATATATATAGATAGATAGATAGATAGATAGATAGATAGATAGATAGATAGATAGATAGATAGATAGATAGATAGATAGATAGATAGATCAAACAAAGTGATTTATGCAGCTACTTTTTTTTCTTGACGATGGCAGCCTTATAGAGATCTAGAGTGAAATTGTGCCTAATACCTCTCTCTTTGCTCCAGTGACCTCCGATTCTTGATTCCGTCTCCACTCCATAAAGTTTGATGTTTGTAAACGGTGAACCCATCAGTCCTTATCAGAGCCGTCCGGCATAACAGAGATTAATTGCTTGGCTCCACTTCATCACCCTGATGTTGGTCCAATGCTCATGAGCCACCGAAAACAAATTAGTGTGCTCACTAGTGCCAAATATGGTGCAATCAGGAGTAGGCATTAATCTATTTCTATTTCCTATTTTTTCCCTTTTCTTTCCTCTGCCTTCATTTCCTTCTCCCTTCTTTTTCAGCAGTTCTCTGACAAAGTCAGTGTTCCCCTATTTCGACAGCAGAAGATTTTGAGCCTTGAACTTTTCTTTACAATGGTAAATAAACCAACATGAAAAGACTTGGCACAAGATTTTTCTTTTTGATGTATGTTTGTCAGGGACCTGTTTAACATTACCTACACTGTAAAAAATGTCAGGCCTCTCAAATTCAAAAGTTTCTTGTTACTGGTCTGGTTTTTCAATTGGCAAAATTGAATTTCTGTGAATTTAATTTAATCAATTTTGGCAAAAGTCTATAAAGGGATAGTCCACCCCAAAAATATATAAAAAAATATGTTTATCTTCTTAAGCCCCTCAAAGTCCGGGCGTGATCATAGATATATGTACATAGATGCCTCATTCACTCGATCTGCACCTAATATACATATACATGCACCATCATTATTTGCTGGATCGGGTACCGCTCAGACATGACCGATCCAAATTCGATACTGTGCTTATAATATTCTGTTTTATTGCATGTAAATACTGTATTTACCATGCAAATACAGTATTTGGACGTAGGACCTGTTCATCCAACATGGACTTTTAATATTTCGACTCCATAGACTGAGCACAATTAAATATGTTCGGTTTTTGAATGGGAATAATTGGAAGTCATTTATTGGGCCGATATGTAATTATACAATTCTTAAATTTTCCCTTATTTACAGTGTAAAATGTTTACTTTTTGACAGTTGGCCCACACATAATAGCTCTATTTATATCTGTTTCTGTGAGTCTGTGTATCTGTTTATTCTGGTTATGGTGAATACATACAACTCATGGATAACTTGCTGTGCTGGCTTTTGACATATGAATTGATCTTTTCTTTTCCACTTTATTTTGCACTTTTTTGCCCCACTAATCCCTTCGTCAGTCTGAGCCTCACGTCCTCCTCGTTGCATTGGACTTTTTCCAATAGCTGTTTAAGTCAGGCCCGGCTCTATTTTAGGCTGTGAAACTCTACTGTGCTGCCTTTGACAGTGGAAAATTAACTTTCTTTTTTGTCCTGTGGTATCTGAGAAGATCCACCTATAGCATTGTCTTGTCTCTAAGGATTGTATGCAATGTTAATGTTCTACACTGGGGAATCCAGCCTGTCCTTACAGGACAGAGCAGAACGCTTACTGGTCAATTGGAATTAAGCGCTTAACTGACAGCAAACTGACAGCAAACTGAACAGCCTACATGGGGAAGAAATGTAAAAGAATGAGAGAGATGTTATTTTGGCAGCCTGGCTTGGACAAGACCCTCTTCAAATAGGTTAATAGCTTTAGGAGGGCAACTGGCCTTGGTCATATAGGACTTGACTTCAAGTGTATTGAGGAGTTAAATTTTCTCTGTTTTCAGAGGACAAGGAATCACAGAGACTGCTACACAGGTCACTGCACATGTTTACTTAGCCTACACATCAACCTCAGCAGACAGACTTAAAAAGACTATGGGCTGTTTTACCTGAGCTAGTCAATTATTCTGTATAGCTGTGAGGCATTAGGGGTTGAAAGACCTCCGATTTTTTGAAGCTGACAGATGTGATTAAATTCAAGTCGATGCTGACTAATCGCTGATGACATCATTAATAAGAACAAGAGATGGGAATGCTTTGCAACATGTCCTAATTTGCATACAGAGGAACAAACTTTGATGTTGGCTTGAGAAACCTGAACCACTGCCCACAAGGCTTGTTCATGTCCGAGAGAGATTAACGTGCTGCGAGAGAGCTCAGTGTGCTGCATCTGATAAAAACATCAGCCAATTAAGTAAACATCTTCAAAGTTTTCACAAATCAGGCTCAGTCTTAAAAAAAGGGATTTTGTATTGACATAGTCTGCGTGTTTACTGGAAATAGACAGAACACATGAATAACAGCTATTTTGTACATTTCTGATAATATAGCAGACTTACCAAGGGGTTTATGGACAAGTGCTTTTCTGTGAAAAAAATCAAGCAGATCAAGATGACACTGATTTCAGTGTAATAAGTGTTTAACTTTTGGACTATACACACTGTAAAATAAAGAGTCACTATGAAAAAGAATAAATAAACAGATTTCGAACAGATTTCTGACTTTGCCCACCAAGCCATTAAAGACAACTTCGGCGTTGGTGGGCAAAGCGTACTCGGCGGCAGGTCAGGCTACTGCATGCCTGCATACTATGGCCATCATGCAGGCATATCAAGCCGACCTGCTTAGGGATCTGGATGGTCGTGATGAATACCTCACCATAAAGAATATTCAATAATATTGCATGTCTATGACGACACACTGCAAATTTACAGCCAAAAGAAATCTGAAAATCACACTGCAAACTATTTACTGCGGTTGATCAGCCAACTTCAAGTTTAAGGCGTCCTGGCAGACCATTAAAGTCAACAAGCTGGCAGTCTGTGCAACCCCTGAGTCAACCAAATGCACATGTGCACATTTTTTTTTTTTTTTTTTTGTCTGAGTCATCTCAACACTGCTCATTAGCACAATATTCTACTTGGGTTGAGCTTTATAACATACTTTGATTTGAGAAAATGCAGCTGGAATATGTAGCATAAATTATGTAATTGCTTAGTTTCTTAAAGCAGCACTAGGTAACTTTTCAACCTTCATAATATATTTTTTAAGACTCTTGTGATGATAAATCGACTTACAATAGGTTGAATGACACGTCTGCCATAGCCTGATGGGGTCTGTATCGTTTTTAATCGTACTTTTAAACTTCGGGTTTCGGGTAGTAACCCGAGAAAAAGAAAAGAACTACAAAATTCGACTGCTTTACGGCATATACGTCACTTCCACCAACACCCACACTTCCTTAAATTCGGACTTGCGAGCCCAACTTTGTTCGTCGGATAATATAGTCATGTCCGAAGCAGCAGAGACAAATAAGAAAGAAAAGGTTTTGTTGGAGGAAAGCAATAAGAGGAAATGAAAAAGTGATGGGATTAAAGGCAGGACAAGGATCAAAATGTGACCAGGGTTTGCTCGTCGGCGTGAGCTGAAGGAGGCGTGCCCGACCGATGCGGTCCTGCTTGTTATGGTGATTACCTACCACTCAAACATTGAACTGAAGTATCATATAGATTCTGTAAAACACTAACCAATAGACTACTATAATGACGCTGGCTTGTAAACGTGAGCATCGTGATTATTTGGCGTTTGAAAAAAATAAAACCCATGAAATGATATTCATATGACATGCTGAAACATATGCCACTGACTGTAACGTTACCTGGGATGAAGACATTTCACACGCGACGCCAGAAGAACTCCTCTTGCAGTGTTCAGGGCAACTGTTAGTGCTGCACCGACCCGCGGGACGCTTTTATGAAGTTATTTGGCCTGCACCGCACCACTGTATATATTTTTACAACACGCCGCGCACCCGCGACCATTAAATAGACATACGGGGTCCGCGGGTTATGAGACGAACCGCGCATCACTAGTTCAGGGCTATCAGGGTTGTCATGTCAACAAATGCACGCGCGATGGCATCCCCTGTTGTAGGAGGACAGCTCTTACGACAGTAGTTGAGGACATTATTTTTTCCAAACTGTAGGGGGACCCCGAGAGCAAAAGTAGCCAAGTGGGGCTTTAACTTCAGCTAAAATGGCCGAAAAAAATATTCTGAACATTACAGGGAAGACGAATGTAGATTTTCTGTTTTGTTTTGGTTGAATTACGAGGAATTATGCATTATACTTTTTTTGCAGCCCATGCTAGATCCCATCAACTAGGCTATATTGCAGTTCCTTAATGCTTTTAATGCAATTTGACATAAAGCTGTTTTGGCTAATGATAAACAGATCATTTCTGTTGGGTTCAGGGGACCAACCCACGTGTGTTTCCTTGACAAATCAATGCTGCTTATTTTGATGATGCATCCATGCTGACTACGCAGCCTCTTATTTATCAATGCTATACCTATGGAAACCATAGATTAGTCCAATTTACGGTGCCGTTTACATCAAATATTCTCTCATTATTGACTAATAATCACGGAACTTTTGGCTGTGATATTATGCAGCCCTTGTAAACAGGCTAATTTCCATCAACACAACCAATGTGACAACCTGCTTGCACGGAGAGTGTGTTGGGGACTATTTTCAGGCCTTGCATAATATCACTGTGCCGCTTGGTACAGCAGCCAAGTTCCCTGATTATTACGTAGGAATGAGAGTATAGTTCCTAGCCATATCAGTCTGGAAACTCACAACTTTTCATTTACCATTGGTCTTAGTACACAATATAACTATACACATCACATATAAATAGGGAATAAATAGGCTACTTTTGCTACAGAAATGATCTGTTTATCATTAGCCAAAACAGCTTTATGTCAAATTGCATTAAAAGCATTAAGGAACTGCAATATAGCCTAGTTGATGGGATCTAGCATGGGCTGCAAAAAAAGTATAATGCATAATTCCTCGTAATTCAACCAAAACAAAACAGAAAATCTACATTCGTCTTCCCTGTAATGTTCAGAATATTTTTTTCGGCCATTTTAGCTGAAGTTAAAGCCCCACTTGGCTACTTTTGCTCTCGGGGTCCCCCTACAGTTTGGAAAAAATAATGTCCTCAACTACTGTCGTAAGAGCTGTCCTCCTACAACAGGGGATGCCATCGCGCGTGCATTTGTTGACATGACAACCCTGATAGCCCTGAACTAGTGATGCGCGGTTCGTCTCATAACCCGCGGACCCCGTATGTCTATTTAATGGTCGCGGGTGCGCGGCGTGTTGTAAAAATATATACAGTGGTGCGGTGCAGGCCAAATAACTTCATAAAAGCGTCCCGCGGGTCGGTGCAGCACTAACAGTTGCCCTGAACACTGCAAGAGGAGTTCTTCTGGCGTCGCGTGTGAAATGTCTTCATCCCAGGTAACGTTACAGTCAGTGGCATATGTTTCAGCATGTCATATGAATATCATTTCATGGGTTTTATTTTTTTCAAACGCCAAATAATCACGATGCTCACGTTTACAAGCCAGCGTCATTATAGTAGTCTATTGGTTAGTGTTTCCCTATAAATAGGGAAGTCTTTATTTTGTCACATATCAAACCGTAGGCTAGATGGAGACGTTTACCTATAGTATTTGTGCTAAGCAAAGCTAGCGGTGGGTATTTCAGACATGCATGGTTATGGCAAATTATGGTATGCATGGAGATAAGAATGGTACGTATGGACTTATCTGGGGGATACGATGAATAAGCGAAAAAGTCCCAAAAATTCTGCAGATGTTCCCTGAAGAAAAATACAAGATTAATACTGTTCGTATTAATATTCTTTATTGAAAAGTCTAAGAAATATACAAGACACTGTTTGTATTAATATTTTATTTTATTTTATTAAGAATGTGGAAAACAGAGAAGAGAGTAAGAAAGTGTTAAAGGGGGGGTGAAATGCTGTTTCATGCATACTGATCTTTTTACACTGTTAAAGACATGGAATCCCATACTAAACATAGACAAAGTTTCAAAAGTTAAGGTGGACGTTTGATGGGAGTATTTCTTTGTCAAAAATACTACTTCCGGTTAGTCATAAGGTTCGGCAAGTTTTTTGCGATCATGCGTCCCCTTTGACGTTAATGGGGGCGGAATTTCCTTGTATGGGCCATACGGACAATTCTACCGGAAGAGCGTGAGAGAGAGAGAGGGAGAGAGCGAAAGCAACAGCCTACGCCCATCAAAGCGCTGGCTCGTAGGCTGCGCTGCACAGGTGATGTGCACAACTAACAATGTCACCAAAAAAGTGCGTTTTTGGTTGCCAGACCAAGACAGTCCTGCACAGATTCCCCCAAAACCCCGCGTTAAGGCAACAGTGGATGGAATTTGCTTTTCCGGATCAGCAACTGAGTTGCGCAAAGGTTTATATCTGTTCACTGCATTTCGGTGTTGACTGTTTCATAAACAAGGCCCAGCTCGACGCCGGATTTTCAGATCGCCTAATGCTAAAGGATGGAGCAGTCCCAACGATAAAGGTCCCAACGTTAGAACCGCAGGCGGTGAGTGAGACTGCTTCAAATGTCTGTGTTTTTGCCTATGCTCATCAAGTAGCCCAAACATGATCACGTATAGTTAATTGATCAATGGAGCATGCGATGTGTAGTGCGTGTACATTTGTTTAGCTGGCCACTATATGTGTAACTTTATGTTTGTGTATTGTAAAAGCACTCCAAACAACAATACACAAAGAGTGGGGAAATATGTTGAACTAAATAAGCACGCTTCTTCATTCAAATGCGCTACTATTCCATGTCTTTCTATGTAAACACTAACTTAGCCTGCCGTGCAAAACCATGTCTACACAAACCACGCGTAAACACACACACACACGTGCACAACTGCACTTCCCACATGTACACCTTCAAAGACAAAAATACGACGATATAATTCAAGTATAAATATGTAAATAACACAAGCCGCTAAGCATATTATATAGTTAGTGTATAACTTGTACCACATAGAGACGTCCTGCTCTAGTCGTTTTCGCTGCTGCTCCTGTTCAACTGCAGCCTCTGGGTCTGATTCCGGATCATAGATGTATGGCTGTATCTGATTAAAAGCCATATTTTTATTTTGAATAAAGTTTTTCCCGCTGTTAGGGATGATACAGCTTTACGACGCACTCAACACGGCACCGCACACGTAATTATTTAGCTCCGCTCACACGATACGCCCCCACCCGCTCGGCTTTTTTCGGAAAGACTCGGAACAGCGCATCTTTCTTATATAATTATTAAAAAAATAAAGACTTTTCGGAGATATGCAGGATGCAATGCTACTCTATAGGTACTCAAGATTGACATGACACTGACTGAAACTGAGTGTTTCACCCCCCCTTTAAAAAAAGAGCACTGGAAAAATAGAAAAAGAAGAGAATTACCAAGATAGGCCAGTTGCAAGACGAGACACAGAAGGCAGCAGCGGAGTCAGGAGGAAGAAGAATGAAGAGATAACATGTGAGGATATTTAAAGACCCAGAGGGCGTTCCCAGTCTGGATAACCTTATTATGGGGGAGGTCACTAATTTAAATAAACTACCCTAGAAGACAGTGACACTCAGATGCTGCTTCTTGACCAACTGAAGAGCTTTGTACGCACCAGAACAATCACCGATATTGCTTTGATGATATTTGTTCTTTATTTAATAACACACACACACACACACACACACACACACACACACACACACACACACACACACACACACACACACACACACACACACGTCGTGTTTCCATGTTTTATGGGGACTTTCCATAGGCATAATGGATTTCAAACTGTACAAACTGTACATCCTATCTCCCTACACTGCCCTGCCCCTGCCCCTGCCCCTAAACCTACCAGCAAATATTCTGCATTTTCTTTCTCTGTTTGTGGGTGCATTTAGGAGGCAGGGCTCAATCTCCGGCAATATTGACAGCTTGTTTGTCAATCCATTCCATTTCCTTTATGCTCCAGTTGGTGGTTGGCAGAAAATTGAGGTTTGTAAATTACATATAGAAATTATTTTTATTTATTTTATGTAGGCCTATGTCATGTAAGTGGCATGACATGGTGGGTGGGGCTATCCATAATCAGGCATTGTTCTTTTTCTGTTGAGGCAGTGCTTCGCCAAACAATGATGTTAAGGTTTGGCATACTGAAATCAATGGTTTGCTGAGCCTGGTGTCAATAAAAGCTTTTCTTTGACTAAAAAGGAAGTTTTCAGCTCTGAAACTTACAGGATATTCTTATATTACCATGACCTTTTATATATCAAAAGCTCAAAGGGAAAGTTGATTTCATCACCCCTTTAAATTATGGCCTTTTAATGATAACATTTAAGCAAATTGTGATTCCTGTTTTTCCATACCCAGATTTAAAACCTCCTGAAATAATAATAAAAAAAAGAATATGGAGCACAGTTTGTGGATCTAAAACCTTCAGATAGCATGGCGATTATGTACATGCACAAGTTACTGAACCCCCAGAGCTGACATTTTATTTATTTACTCGTTTTTTGACAGGCTGGACAGTCATGTAAATGCTTCCAGGATACTGTCATCATTAACCTCAGCTGTATGTAGATAAAGCTCCATTTCTGTAGACTCTCTGTCTGATCGATTAACAGTTTGATGTTGATGTTATGCCATTTGGCTCTCCATCTCTGCAGCAACTTTATGTAATCCACTTTCTTTTTAAATATGTATTTTTAAAGCAAGGATCAGGAAAAGACGCAGCTCCTGAATGGATTGACGAGTGCTCACTTTAATGTCCTTGGTGAGCTAGGGGTTGCTTAAGAAAAAAACACTGAGAAAAATGATGCACCCTATGATGAAACTGAATACTGGAGCCAAATGTCCGGTCTTTTTCTTTCAACTTGAAGGATTTTTCGGAGCTTTCTATTTCTCTTCATCCCTTTCAATAATTTGTTGTTGATGTTCCTATTTGTTTGGGGTCTTAGTTATAAACAGATGAGACGCTCAAACTTAATTCTACATGCACTAAATAATGCACTCACAGCTTAATTACAGACACAATGCTTTGTAGACCACTTGGGGCAATTTCACACATCACTCTGATTAGGTAAATAAAGAGATGACATGTTTTAAGTGCTTTTTTGAGTTTACTTGATAACTCATTTTAATCAAGTTTAAATTTGCTAAATTTGCTAAATTTGTTCAATCCTTAAAGGGGGGTGAAACACTCAGTTTCAGTCAATCTCATGTCAATCTTGAGTACCTATAGAGTAGTATAGCATCCTTCATATCTCCGAAAAGTCTTTAGTTTTATTATATTTATAAAAGAAATATAGGTTGTACCGAGTCTTTCCGGAAAAAAATGAGCGCCTGGAGGCGTATCGTGTGGGCGGAGCTAAACAATGACGAGCGCACAAAGCGGTGACGTCCTCAAGCTTGGAGAAACTCATGGCTATCTCAGCTAATACAGATATGATCTAGAATCAGATTCAGAGGCTGAAATAAATTGAACGGGAGAAACAGCAACAGCAGGACGTCTGTCTCTGTGGTATGTACTGTATTTAGTGGCCTGTCAACATTTGTGTGTGTTTACTCGCAGTTTATGAGGACATGATTCGGTTTATGGACTATTGTATGCGATTGTTATACAAACACATGGCTTGCGAGTACCGGGACTTTTATTATGAAGGGACGGGACACAGTCACCGGCACTTCTGCCTTTTCCGGTCATGATTATAAGGTAAAGCAGCTCTGTTTATCATATTAGATACATTTAAAGGTGGGGTAAGTGTTATTTCAAAACTGTTTTAGAAAAAGAACTCGGGTTGAGTGGAATAATAAACTTGTAGCCAATCAGCAGGTAAGAGGCGTGTCTACTATTGATGGTGAGAAGAGAGAAGAGGAGCTTAGTGCACGTAATTGTAAGGTTTGGAAGTGGAGTTCATATGTCATATTGGAAAGTTGTAACGCTCAGAATTTAATATAATGTATATTTTAGTTAAGTTATTAGAAATGTATTTACAATATTTAGTCAATTATTTATTTACATATTTACGTGTTTACATATTTAACACAGTTAGGATATTCTGCTGAATCTGCCTCTCAGATTCTTTCACGTATCTCAGTCTAAGTTCGTTCTGATTGGTTAGTTCGGTCACGTGAGGGAGGTCCGGGAGGAGGAAGTGTTGTTGTTGTGGGTAGCGTTCAGTAAAGTACCACTTGATAAAGTCATGTCTCCATTCTGCTGTTTATTCTCATAAAGAGTGATCCACCACCACATATCGAACCCTCACGTTACATTTGGTGGCAGTGTGGTGTTATTTTGGTGGTCTTTGCAGATTTTGGTGAGTTTTAATCCTACGAACTGTGGATGATGTCACTTTTTTTTTTTGTGCCATATGGATTTTATACTCTTTGAGAACAGTGGATTACCTATGAACTAGGTTGGTGATATTAGTGGACTTTTGCAGTATTTTTTTTTTTTACTTTACGTGATTTTTTAAATTTAATTAAAAAAAAATTTGGACTGGTCTTTTTGTCACCATGTCGGCTGATGAAAGTGAAGCTGGGCTGCAGTCTCCTCCCTTACAACGACGGCGAGATGCTAAATCGACAGGTGCTGCTTCTCTAGCCACACATGCTGTCTCCAGTGCCCTGAAAATTGATCTTCCGCCTGCTTTTAAAGGAGATGGGACTGAATCTTTCACAAGTTGGTCTCGACGTTTTGAAGTGGCAGTGCAGGCTATGAGTTCAACTGATACAGATCTGCCTATAGTGATGGCCTCCGTCCTCCCTACTCGCCTAGCAGATGCTGCATTTCTGTATTGGGACAGCCTTCCTTCTTCGACCCAGAGGGGCTATGATTCAGTAAAGGAGAAACTCAAGGACGTTTTTGGACCAATATACTCTCTTCCATTCTTCCAGACACATGTGAATGCTCGACCTCGTCGACTAGGTGAAAGTTTGGATGTGTACAGTGCAGACATCACTCGTCTTGTACTAGAAGCCTTTCCCAACTATGACCACAATGCACTAGAAGGGGAAAAATGTTGCCGCTTTGTTGCTGGTTTGGACCCAAATCTTCAGTCAAAAGTCCATGAGATGGGTGCGGAGGATCTTGAGGAAGCCCTGCGTATCGCCAGCCGCTGTGAGAGAGCACGTGCCGCGCTCCAACTGACAACTGTAGGGTCTCCACATACTCAGTCTTCGGAGCAGGTAGCTATGGTTCGTCCTAAACCTACTGATGACAAGCTACTAGATGCAGTTGAGCAGCTGACTCTTACTGTCAGCAGCTTACAAAGTGAAGTATACCTGTTACGAGAGCAATACAGTTACCTGGCTCAGCGTGTAGACTTCAAACCTGAAAGGTTTTCCTCCGACGATGCTCGATGCAGTGCACGCAGTGTCTCCCCACAACCCTACCATAACAGACGACACCGCAGAGACAACTACTTACCTGAGCAGCATCATGGTCGTGACCCAGGGTCCTGCTATGAACGTTGTCCTCCTTCCCCTGTCACTCAGAGAGAGCGTCAATGGCATGACAATGACAGACGTGACAGGCATTGCTCTCCCTCACGCCAGTTCTATCAATACTCCAGGTATGGTCGCCATGACACTGATGACACGAACAGATACAGACGCAGCCCTAGTCCTGCTCCACGGGGGAACAGAGATGCGAGTCCACACGCTAGAGGCAGTGTCCGCTTCCAGTCTCCTGAAAGATATCCACACTCTGGCTCCAACCACCAGGGAAACTTCCATTAACTGCTGTTGAGGGGCGAACATCAGCTACTGTCTCACGGCCCCAGAATGATTCCACCAAGTTAAAGCTTCACAAGAATGACTCACACCCTGATGACTCTGTCTCTTCTACAATCTTGGCTATTGTTGAGGGCATTGAAGTGTGCACTTTAATTGACTCTGGTTCTACTGTCTCCATTGTGAGCGAAGATTTTCGTAACTCTCATCCAGCATTGAGAAAACATCCCATGACACCCCTCCTCTCTGCCAGCTCGCTCAGTCAGAGGTCAGTGTCTGGATATTTTAGGCAAGTTAACGATTGGAATCAGACTCGGACATAAGGTATGGCAACAGGACTTCGAAATTCTGAGGTGCTTGCCAGCCAGTCATTCTTGGTTTCGATTTTCTGCAGAAACAACATGCCCTTCTTCACATCAACAACAAAATTCTGCAGCTTTGGGACATGAAAATTCCTCTCCTGCCCAAAAGACATGAAGTGGCCACCTGCTGTAATGTGTCTGTGCTAGCGCCCACTAAGATTCCAGCTATGAGTGAAACCCTCATCACAGCCTGTGTGTCAGCAGCCACACCTGCTTCTCCCATACCAACTGACTACTATGGTGTTCTCATGCCCAACCCATCGTGTGACATCATTGTGGCACATTCTCTCAGTGAGGTTCAAAATGGCACAACTGTTGTTCAAATCTTAAATCCCTCCAGAGATGACGTTGAGCTGCATTCAGGTCAACACCTGGGTGAGTTTCATTCGGCTTCATCTGTTGACATATTAGGTGAAGGGACAGGGTGTGCACCCTCCCCTGTACATGATTTAACTCCATCTGTCCAGATAAATGACAGAAACCTGTCGCCTTCCCAAGTTCAGTCTCTGAAATCACTGCTTCAAAAATACTCTGCAGTATTCAGCAAACACTCAGAAGACAGAGATCGCACGAGCATCATCAAGCATCAAATCCGCACCAGTGATGCCACACCAATTAAACAGAGAGCCTAAAGAGTGACACCAGAACAGAGAGCCGAAACACAGACTCAAGTCGATAACCTGCTAAAAGCAGACGTTATCGAAGAAAGCTACAGTCCCTGGGCTGCGCCAGTTGTTTTGGTGCGCAAGAAAAATGGCACATGGCGTTTCTGCCTAGACTATAGGAAACTGAATGCAGTGACAATCAAAGATTCCCACCCTCTTCCGAGAGTCGACGACGCACTGGATGCTTTGTCGGGCTCTGCCTGGTTCTCCACAATGGACCTGCAACATGGCTATTGACACGTCGAGCTGCAGGAGGAAGACCATGAAAAAACAGCATTCACAACAGGTAGTGGCCTTTATCACTTTAAAGTTATGCCAATGGGTCTCACCAACGCTCCAGCCACATGCCAGCGCTTGATGGAAAGGTACTTCGTGGCCTCCCATGGAAAACCTGCCTGGTGTATTTGGATGATGTCCTCATCTACAGCCGCTCTTTCAGTGAACATCTCCAGCACCTGGAAGAAATTCTCTCCAGATTCCAGTCAAGTGGCCTGAAGCTGAATCCCTCAAAATGCTGTTTTGCCAGAGATCAAGTCCAGTTTCTGGGCCATGTTGTATCCAAGGATGGCATTCAGCCAGACCCGCGAAATGTGAAAAGTGTTCGAGACTGGCCTATTCCACGGTCTGCTACAGAAGTAAGGGCATTTCTGGGACTTTGTTCATATTACCGCAAGTTCATCCGAAGCTTTGCACATCACAGTGTTCCCCTACACGCCCTCACAGAGAAGAATGCACCTTTCCAATGGACTTTTCAATGTCAGGATGCATTCATTTACCTGAAACAGGCACTCACAAACCCTCCGGTGGTTACATTCCCTGACTTTACTGTGCCATTCTCCCTCTACACTGATGCTTCAGGCTCTGCTATTGGTGCTGTGCTTGCGCAGAGACAAGGGAATCAAGAAAAAGTGGTTGCTTATGCTAGTCATGTCCTAACAAAAGCAGAAAGAAAATGGTAAACATATGATAGAGAACTCTGGGCCATTGTCTGGGCCGTGCGACATTTCCGCCACTACCTTTACAAACAGCCCTTTGCTATTGTCACTGACCACAAACCTCTCCTGGGTCTCAGGAAAATACCCATTGACAATGACCGAACTGGTCGTCGTGCACGCTGGGCTCTTGAGCTTGATCCTTTTGAATGGACTGTAATTCACAAGGATGGCCACAGTCACCTCAATGCAGATGCAATGTCACGTCGCCCTGCTGATATCAGACCAACAGAGCAGAGCATCCTCTCCAGTGCTCCTGGTAATCCACACTCTGAAAAGAGACATTCTAGTCTGAGTCCTGTAAGTCTGTCTAGTCCTGTCAGTTATGTACATCACAGCCTCAGCAGTACTGATACAAAGTCAGTTTGCTGTAACCTGACGGGACCACAGCCTCCTCCAGCCTCCTCACAGTGCGTTTCACAGTCTGTTTCCTCCACATTTGTGCTTCAGTTCCCTGAAGAGGATTTCAAGAAGGAACAACAGCGAGACTCCATACTGTCAGAGGTCATTAGCTGGACAGTTAAAGGACAGAAACCACCATACTGGCGCATGAAAAAACGCACACTTGCTGAGAAGGCACTTTGGCACAAGTTCCACAGAATTACCTTTCATAATGGTGTACTCTGCCGTAAAGTTTTCAACCCATCCACAACATCAGTGCTCCATCAACTGATTGTTCCTCATGCTTTGAAAGACACTGTTCGTGTCAAAAACGTGCTCAACAACTGTGCTACTGGCCCTTTATGTCACGTGACATCAAGATGTGGTGCAAGCAATGTACTCCATGTGACGCCAGAGTCACACCATTGGCTTCACACCATTCTTCCTCACACATGGTCATGAAGCCAGGATGCCTGCCAACATGCTGTTACCTAACAACACACCATCTTCATTTACCATGGGTTCTCCTGCTGATTATGTTGCACAATTGATGCAGAAACTTCAGTCCGCTTTCAGTTCTGCTGCATGGAACAGAGATTGTGCTCACAATCAGCAGAAACGACAGTATGACAAGAGTGTTAAACACACTCCCTATGTTCCTGGAGACTGTCTGGTTAAATGACCCCACTACAGCAAAACAAAAACTTGCTCCTCACTGGAAAGGCCCCTTTGAAATATTGGAGCTCCTTGGATCTGATGTGGATGCTCCTGGAGTGACATATAGGATTCACTACCTCCTGGATCAGTCTGATAAGTCCCAGATTGTTCACTACAACCGTCTCAGGCCCTACCATGCTCCTGTGCCAGATCATGCACATGAGACGTCTACATGTGACTCTTTGCAGTCTCAACAGCCTTGTTTGACTGCATTGTCAGGTGCTTTGCCCTTTAAGCCTACAAAGTTGGCAGCCACGAAGAGCTATACCTTATCTGGGCACAGCAGTATTCCTTCATTAGTCCCTCCTACTGGCCATTCACAACCCCGACCACAGCCCCAATCCTGCTCTTCCCTGGCTCAGTCTGGGTCTGCCCCCCCCTCTGGCCCGGTACACCAGTTTGACACTTTCCCCTCTTCCACTCCTCAAGCTTCTGGTTCTTTGCTACGCCCTGGGAAACGTCCAGTTAGGCCTCCCAGATTCCTTAAGGACTATATTCTGATGTGACACAGTTGTCTTAGTGTTGTACTTTACAGTTAATTGTTTCTTTGATGTGAAACGGGGACGTTTCTTTTGTGGGAGGGGGAGGAAATGTAAGGTTTGGAAGTGGAGTTCATATGTCATATTGGAAAGTTGTAACGCTCAGAATTTAATATAATGTATATTTTAGTTAAGTTATTAGAAATTTATTTACAATATATAGTCAGTTAATTATTTACATATTTACGTGTTTACATATTTAACACAGTTAGGATATTCTTCTGAATCTGCCTCTCAGATTTTTTCACGTATCTCAGTCTAAGTTCGTTCTGATTGGTTAGTTCAGTCACGTGAGGGAGGTCCGGGAGGAGGAAGTGTTGTTGTTGTGGGTAGCGTTCAGTAAAGTACCACTTGAGAAAGCCATATCTCCATTCTGCTGTTAATTCTCATAAAGAGTGATCCACCACATATCGAACCCTCACGTTACATAATTATTTAAAACACACGAGTCACACATGCAGGATGGACATTAGCCAAGAAAGAACTAATATGCCGGCTTTTGCTTGAATATGTTTGTGTGTCATGTTCTCTTGTTTGTCCATTTGTGATCGTATTGTGGTTCACTTCAGTGATGATAAAGACCCGTTCATTTACACACCGTATGGAGCATCTAAATCCCCTCAGTGTTTCAAGGTTTCAAGCGTCAGCTCACAAAATGTGTCCAACAGGCAAGATATTATTATCCTAATTTATGTTTGTTTCCTCTTTTCATCTCTATAACCAATCCAGTCATAATTGTAATAAGTTGTTAGCTGGACTATCGAGCTTGTGTACTAACGTTATCGAGTTGTTCATGAGAACTGTTTGTGTTTTTGTGATCGCTATAACTCTAATCTGGCCATAAAGTGTGTTTAAAATGATGTCATGACGTTATTCTGTGCGTTCGCTCAGCGCTGCTGTGATATGTTCACACTGCTAAGAGAAAAGCGCTTCTGCAGAATAAAACCGAGGGTAACGCAGATATGACGTGATTGACTGGCGACTTGCTCAACACTATTCTGAAACGACCCGGTCCTTGGATAAAATAGCAATTTTCTCATAATTTACAAATAGTTAGAAACATTTGGGATATTGTAAGTACTCAACTGAACAAAATATATAACACTGGCCTAGTGGTTCAGGGCTTAGGCTTTTTTTCCGTTCTGCAGTGCTCAGTATCTATCAAAAGTGGTCCAAGAAAGGAACAGTGGTAAAGTCTCATTGATGCTGTGTGGTCTGTTAGAGGCCCAGTTATGGCTGGTCCTTTGTTTGTTTTTGTGTTTTGTTTGCAGGTGTGCTGTTGAGTGGGGGGTGTGGATCTTCCACCTGAAGCTCATTGGAGGCGCATAAGAACGACTGATGTAGGATTGGAGAGGGGAACGTTGGTGGATCAAACATATGAGCTACTGTAGCTAAAATTGCTCAAAAAGTTAATGTTGGTTCTGAGAGAAAGGTGTCAGAATACACAGTGGATCGCAGTTTGTTGCATATGGGGCTCTATAGCCGAGTCAGGGTAGAGCCCTGCACGGGCCTCAAATCTAGGCCCTAGCCCGGCCCTGGCCCGTGTCTGACAGCTTATCAAAAATCTCAGCTGGAGCCCGACTGGAACCCATTTTTTTGTTTTGTTTTTTGTTTACATTGTTGCAGCCATTAAAATAGTCCAGTTTTGTTTTTAATGTCAAATTAGTTACATTTTGTTTCGTTTCTTTATTGAGTTCATTTAGAAAAATGTTTAGACCATATTTTTGTTTTGTTAAATTAAAGTTTTAATTTTTTAAGTGACGACCAAGCGACCAGCGGCCGACAGTGAATTAACCGCATGTTTAATCAATTTAGCCTCTCAAATCAACTCTTGACTTGCCTTGCTTATAATAAAATCCATAGATATAAAACACTTTAAGCATCACAATGTTAAGCCATGTCCACACTAATACATTTTCATTTGAAAACGTATATTTTTCTCTCCGTTTTGGCCTTCCGTCCACATTGAGACAGCATTTTAAGTCAATGAAAACGTATTGTTTGAAAACGCTCTCCAAAGCGGATAAATTTGAAAACGCCGTCATTGCGTCGTAGTGTGGACTGTGAAAACGGAGGCTTTTTAATACGACGACGCATTTTTAGCCATGTGATGCAGTCATATGACCAATTCACGCCATATTTATTTTGGCACGTCTCCCAGTCTACATTTTCACTTGCTTTTAGCACTTTATATTCATGTGTTACTCGCAGCAACAACTCCAACTCACTGTCGACCCATTTAAAAAACTCAAAGAGTTTCAAAGAGTAAATAAACGCGTAGCGGTAATGACGCAAGTCGAAGCGTCTTGGATTTGCACATGCGCAGTACGGGGATGTAAGCATTTTCAGACGTTTCAGTGAAGATGAACATTTTTTGGAAAACGATTGAAAATGATAGTGTGGATAGAGTTTTCGAGTGTTTTTAGACGAAAACTCAGTTTTTAAATTTTTTCCGGATTAGTGTAGATGTAGCCTTAAGCCTAGTTCACACTGCCCGATTTTTGCCCCGATTTTGAGTCGCCGACAGGTTTTGTGAAATCGCCGACAAATGCTCGAGATCACAGGCAAATCGGTGCTCGTGCACACGAGTGACAATCACGCAGTGTGAATAATCAAAGACGCGATCAGAGAGAATCGCCGTTGAGTCGCCGACGCTGGTGAGATATTTGGCATGCTAAATATCTGGACCTGTCGGCGATCCAAACTCCTGCTGTGTGAACAGCGTTCTGACTGAAAATTACACCGACAGCCAATGAGAGAGTGAGATACAGGGCAGCAGGAGGTTCAGGGAGGAGTTATAGAGCAGAATTTCAGTATTTTAATAGATATATTTACAATTCTATCAAACAGAAACAAAGGCCGAACATTTGCACATCCAGCCACAGCAGCAGCACATTACAGAATAGTTTATTTACCTCAAACTGTCTTTGCAGAACACAATCCTGGCTCCCTCTGTCTCTCCAACAATTTTTTCCGCCATAATCTTTTTTCTTTTTCTCCACAAATCAGCGCACATACAATTTGAAGCAAACTTTGTGCAGTTTATCATTTTTAATAACAACTCCAAGTCTCGCGTGAGAACTCCGGGCTGACGCACGTGTGATCTCGCGTTGTTTACTTGTCACATCACACGTGTGTTTGGGAAACGTAGTTTGCGCACCGGGGAGAGAGAGAGTTGTCGGCGATTCTTCCTCTTGTTCAGTCATGCAGTGTGAACTCCTCTGTCGTCAAACCAACGTGCAGTGTGAACACAGCAGTGACTGAATGATACCGCAGATAGTCATGCAGTGTGAAAAGAGCAGTGACCCGACGAGTTTGAAAATCATGCAACTAGGCTTTAGTTCATTTAGCCTACTATTGTTACAGAAACGCCAGGCTCCAACGTCACGGTATCACAGCGCACACCCTCACCTGAGGTCTAATCACCTCCACCTGCAGCCCATCAGCACTATCATTAGCATGAGCACACATACACCTCTGTCACAGTCACTCATTGTCCAGTCTCGTTTGTGCAAGTATGTTCACCACAGCTAAAACAACGGACTCCAGCAAACTACCGACCTGTCTCCAGTGTCTCCCCTTTGCCTCCATCAGTCTCCAACGCCTAGTGTTTCTGTGTTCCTCGTTCTCCAGCGTCTCTCTCCATCGAAGTCTCCCAAGTATCTCTGCATCTCCAACCTGTTACCACCATCCAAGACCTCATCTCAGCTCACCTGCACTGCCTTATCATCTGCTCACATTAATGGTTTCGCTCAATAAAACCTATACTCACCATCTATGTCTCCGCAGTTATATACCACAACAACTATTACCACCACAGTAAATGGCATTTTTGACGAGCTGAGACAGGCTAATACTGCTTACGGCGCTCGCAAACTAAATGAGCTAAACAATCTAAACAAATAAAAATAAAAAAAGAACATGCAGGTTGTCTTATACCTTACACCTACGCAAAATGAATATAAATCCGATCTTCAATTCCCATGGTATATGCTCATTAAATGGAGTTTACAGCAACAAAGGCAAAAGATTCAAGATGCATTTTATTCAGCAGCTCATTTCAAATTCAAAGACCGCAATATGAGAGAGAGCGACCTAAGCACTGGTAAGATCATTTAGTCTCATACATTTTTATTGGAGATGATTGTGTTTTTGAGCATCTAAGACTTATTTTAAGTTTCATTCACGGCCATTTGCGTTGGCTTGCTTTACTCATTTGAAGTGATGCATGTTGCAGCACCATCATATTACAACACTACGTACTACATCTGACTACAACATAGCCTATAGCCCATAACATGCTCTCACACATTTATTTTTTAACCTTTTGCCAGGAGTAACATTTATAAATGTGGTTTAAAAAAACAGATACATTTACATTTGTCCGGTTTCGTCTGAAATGCTTTCATTCCACCTTCTGAATTGATTTGTTTAGTGATCGGAATTAAAAAGTCTACGTCGCAAAATAATCTCGGAAGGCATTTAGGCCTACTCCTGGTCATTTCGCAATCAGATACCTGGTCAGAGAAAACGAATGAAGGAACCAGTTGTAAAAAAGGCCATAAATCTAGCAGCTGCGCTGAAGAAACGCACGCTGGACGCGGCGTGGACTCTGAACACTGTGCGAGCCATGTCTTGACAGTCCCGTAAGGTATTATGGTCTTGTGTTGTTTCCATCAGCGCAGGACATCTCATTGTTCCTTTTAATGAATACAATAAATATAAAATGAAGGAGAAGCCTAAAAATGGCCCGAAGCCCGACGCGCGTTTTAGGTATGTCGTGAAAATTGTCCCAAAGCCTGACCCCAGGGGCGTAAAAAAGTCTCCAGGGCCAGTCTCGCTTGGGCATAAATGCAGGGCTTTATAAGTCAGGTTGCCCATGCTGACCCCTGTCCACCGCCAAAAGTGCCAGGGCATGTGAGCATCAGAACTGGACCACGGAGCAATGGAAGAAGGTGGCCTGGTCTGATGATTCACATTTTCTTTTACATCACGTGGATGGCCGGGTGCATGTACGTAGACTACCTGAGTAACACAACAACTAGTTTGAGGTGTTGACTTGGCCTCCAAATTCCCCAGATCTCAAAGCAGTTCTGTGGGATGTGCTGAAAAAACAAGTCTGATCCATGGGGGCCCCACCTCACAACTTAAAGGTCTTAATTGTGACCCCGTCTGTGAAACCCCAGCTAAAGTCCCAAAATTTAATTATGAGATTTTGATCGTCAAAGTGCCATAGCCATAAAAATGACGAAAATAGGTAATTTGAGTTTATTGCTGTAAATGATAAATTATACCAAGGGGTTTGAGATAGAATACTAAATTTTTAATTCATAAAATTATAAATACTGAAATTAGTGATTTTATTGACACTACACTTTATACTTTTGCACACAAAAAATACCGGATGCGGGCTCCCTAAACATCGATTTTAATCATCTCAGGGGGTTTTCATCACAACAACACCAGCTGATTCGTATGACAGATCGGTTCAGGAACTTATTTTTTTTTACCATTAGGAAGAGAAAGACATTAATATCAATCGGCACGAGCGGCAATCAGGTCACTGTGACTTAAGCCGGGTTCAGATGTCTGGTGAGATATTATATTTTAATATTTTCTTCTTTGTTTTGTAGCTAAACATTGTGCCAATAATAACCATCTTAATTTAAAGTCATATTAGGCCTCCTATGTGTCTATTTAAAACATGTTGTGGATGGGGGTGCGTCAGATTAATGCAGTTTCCCAAACGGGGTGCCACGTAAAAGTTTTCAGCACACACTTTGCATCGCGGTTCATCTCACATCTGATGATGCATCTTTAATATGGGTTGTAACTTGAAAATAATGCTTTATGTATGTTTCTGTCGATGGATACACGTGCTGGATGCTTAGTTATACATTACAACAACAGCGATAATAAAAGAAAAACGTGGGCAAAGCGGTCTCTCTTAGTAATCTTTGTTCAATGCGTGTGAGTGCTGCCGTATCTTCGAATATGAATACGGGTATAGAGCCAGAAGACACGATTGAGAACTCACGTGCGATCGCTATGTGAGAAGATTTGTCTCTGGTCATCCGAAAGCGTGCACATGCACGTCTCAGTGCGCAACTATTGAGTTCTCTTTAAAGTCTTGCGCTTGAACGGACAGACTCACACAAGAAGTAGCCGATGTCAACATGTCCATCTTGATGAGTATCCAAGCAGACATAGTCTGAATATGCCTTACAAGAACAAACAGTCGAGAAAGCGATACCCCTGGGTCTTAAAGGGGCAGTAGCCTTTACTGCTGTCTGTTTAATGTCAAAGAAGATAAGGAATCACTCACTGCTCTTGATTGAATAGCTTTTGTAAGTTTAATAAGGATTAATATTTTATTTAAACAGTTAAATATGCAGTCATTTTTCATTTGATTACTTTATTCAATTTATTTACCTAAAACTAATGTTAGACCTACCTGAAAATAAAAGAAAAAAGCATTATTTTATTATATTTGCTCAATAGTAATTATTTGTGCTGCTGCTTGTATTTAAGTTATATGTTCTTTTCTTTATTTTTATTTGAGAGTAGTCCTTTTTTCCATGAACATAGCAAATACTGAACCATACAGAAAACGCAAACCTGAAACTGTGAACCTAAAACCTAAAACCGAATCGTGAGCAATCTGTACCCTTACACACCTAGCGTAACGTATGCAAGGGGGTGCCAAAAAATTTAGAACATTTTCAACGTGCGCCATGACTGAAAAAGGTTGGGAAACACTGGATTAATGAATTAAGTTATCTAGGCTATTTGACATGGCAGCATTTGAACACGAGCAGGAACAGAAAATAGATGATTGCTTAAACAGCTTTTCCAATATTAATCTCGGTGGAATTGCCCCGAATAATGATACAACCGGATTTATTGAAGAAAGTGCAGGTTTGGAACAACATGAATACAATCATGGATACAATCAAGCTCTTGTATCCTCAATTCGTTTGAATGTTTTTGTGCTTTTTGGGCATACGCATCATAATAAATAGGCCTGTTTTACAAAACTTTAAGAATTTTCCCATAAATGTGTCATATATCACTGAAAATGGGAGCATCTCAGCTTTAATGTGGTATATGGCTCATATTCAGGATAATTATGCATCAAATGTGTTGCAGTTTTAAAAATAAGCTTGTCTTTACATTGGAATTTCTCAAAAACATGATTTTCTGAGCCTGAAATTCAGCAAATCTTTAACATAGCCATACTCAGTTAATATGAGCGACATTAAGGTTATATTTTAACAGAATGTTCTTTACATTATGTAGGATGATTTTATGTAGAAAACAGTGAATCACAAAAAGACAGGGTCACACATGATCTCCTGTTAATGATTGTAAGGGTGGATGGCCTACAGGGGTTCTGACTGCAGGGTTGCCGAACGACTAAAGAAACGTATCAGTAAGATGGTAGAAAACTGTACATTTCTTGTTTATAACCACCCACTCAACCAACGATGGAAATAAGCGCAGTTACAATAGCAAAATATATGGGAGAGCGTTGCTTTAATGTGACTAAATTGCATTGCAATAGGTAGCACATCAAAGTCAATACCAAATCAAAACTAGTTAGCAAATAATTTATAATTGAAAGAATTTAATGACAAAATCTGGTTATGGTTACACTTAAAATAGTTACAAAATAGATGAATGAGAAGATAAAAACTTATACCATTAATTGTACCCAGCATGTATAGAATATATATATATATATATATATATATATATATATATATATATATATATATATATAGAGAGAGAGAGAGAGAGAGAGAGAGAGAGAGAGAGAGAGAGAGAGAGAGAGACCCTAAAAGAGACCGCCAGAGAAAAAGAGTGCCAGAGCAACAGTTACAATCTTCTTTTATCTATCCCTTGACCATGTGACTGAAACTCTGAGACATTCAAACTGACCAATCAGACCAAACTTCCCCCACTGTAACTACAGGTGTGGCACACATTTGGCCTGCAGGCCCTCAACATCTCTTTGTTTTTAGGAATCCCAAATGGCCCTGCTGATAAGAGAGAGGGGTGTAAAACAGTAAAACAAGTGTCTTTGTTAAATTTCAAATATCAAATATCTTTGATTATTTTGAATTCTTACATGATCTTGGTGCCAGATACCACAACACACCTTCAGGGGTCTAGTGGAGTCCATGCCTCAAAGGGTCAGGGCTGATTTGGCAGCAAAAGGGGGACCAATAGAATATTGGTCGTAATGTTATGCCTAATTGGTGTATATGCACATAAGTATACACACAAACATATACTGAGACAAATCATCCTGAGACATACATTAAACATTTCCCTTTAAGACAAAACAACAGTCTTTCACAAGGACCCGTTTTCTGAAACTATGTGGAAGGAGAATGTTCATTTCAGTGTTTAATATTCTTGTGGAGAATGTTGGGTGCAGTTACATCCTATTAAAATTTAAACAAGTCGAGTATTTTGATCTTAATCATTCTTCGCTACCGCCAGCACTGTTTGCCATCAGTGTACATCTGACTTTCAAATGTAATCCAGAGGTTCAATGATGCATTGGAATTGCCCTTCAGCAAGAAAACACACACTCACACACACACACGCACGCACGCACGCACGCACGCACGCACGCACGCACACACACACACACACACACACACACACACACACACACACACACACACACACACACGCAGAGGCTATCCTGGACTCCCTGGGGCCCTAAGCAAAATTCTGCTAAGGGGCCCGCTTACCTGACCCGTGAGCTATTTAAACCATTTGCCATTGCCATACAGTTACACCTGACACCTTAGTGCTCCCAATACAATCCTCCCTCCTTTGAACGAAACAGTCAAAGAATGAGGTTCAAACAAACAATATTTATTGAAGAGTATTTTCTATATAATCTTAAGATAGTACTTGCTGAAGACGGCTTTACTGTTGGTGAATCAGGCTGTACTGGGTCTGTGCTAGTATTGGCAGAGGCTGGATGTGGATCATCTGGGTCTGTGCTTGTACTGGCAGAGGATCCAGCATCTCCTCTACGTACAAACTTAAGCATAGCACCTGCAAATTATAGATAAAACAATTTATAAGCAGCATCAGACCCATTCAAACTGGCTCCCCCAGATTACCTTTTATACATTTTCAAATATAAAATACTATTTATACTATGGCTGGCTCTTGTAATGTTTAACAAACTAGTGATTCAGATATCAAGAATCTGTGAGTGATGACATCATTGTTGATATCAAGAATTCACTTTTGTACAAGTGAACATGTAATCCCTGATATCAAAAAGACATTGTTACTAGTAAAAATTCCATACCTAATATCAAGAATTCATATTGTAAATAGTGAACATTTATTTATTGAAATAAAAAATGCATAAATTGTGAATAAATAAAAGCTAAAATGGCTTGCCATAGGATGCTACTGTGTTTTATATTATGCATGTTAAAGCAATATTTGATTTATTGTTATTATTTACTGAGGGATGTGCATCCATATTGACCAGTATGTCCAGCTAATTAATATCAACATTTTACATTCAATATAGCCTATAAATCAATAGTCAATAGTCAGTCAAATTGTCAATACATTGCTTTCCATCTTGCATAATTTGTGCAGTAGTTTAGAGTTGTAACTAAACATTGACTAAGACTATAATCATTGTCTTGTTATGTAGCCTATGTGCACTTATGATGAGGAGAAGGACCATCATGCCCATATACTGTTCTGTCGTTCTGGTATCCACACGGATATTTCTGATGGAAAATACACGTTTCATTTTGTGCACGCGCATATGAACGCATGTTCATGCGCGACACGGATCTTTTCCGAGCTGCAGTAAACAAACACTGTTGCCGTTTATCAAAAAACAAAAAAACAAACAAAAAAAAAACTTTTATTTCTGAGGCACAAATACACAGAACACAACCCTGAAAGCAGCTGGCATTAGCTAGCTAGACAGACCAAGAGACGCATAGCCTGCCTGTCCAGCTTAGCAAGACAACAGAAGAGAGATGCACATCAACTTAACTTTGCTGACATCAAACTTGGAGAGGAGAGAACACAAGTTTACCTGATTGCTGTTCCTGCAATTCACTCTCGTGGTGTTTTTCCCCTCTTTTCATGGCCAGAAAGATAATTCCGCTTAATTTTATCATCAGTGTTTAACATTAATTGACGCGCTTTGACACGAGGGGGAGGCGGGTCCTTGAGTAAATTGCGGGGCCTTACGCAGCTTGCGTTGTGAGCGTATAGGGCTGTTCGGCTCTGCACACACACAGTGTTTCCATGTTTTATGGGGATTTTCCATAGGCGTAATTGTTTTTTATACCGTACAAACGTATTTTCGTATTTTCTATCCCCTTACACTGTCCCTACCCCTAAACCTACCCATCACTGGAAACATTCAGCATTTTTACTTTGTCAAAAAAAAATTATAAGATGTTTTCCTCATGGGGGCCAAAAAATGTCCCCACAAGGACAAGGATTTCGGATATTGCCAGTGCATTTGGTCTCTCGTTCTGGTAACACGCGCGCACCTTTCTGAGAGAAGAGTCAGTACGGCCCATACAAGGACATTCCACTCTGTCGACGTCAAGCGGACCCATACTCGAAAAAAACTCTCCGAAACTTGTGAGAAACCGGAAGGAGTATTTTTGACGCAGAAATACTCCATCAAACGTCCAACTTAGTTTTTGAAACTTTGTCTATGTATAGGATGTCTAAGTCTTTAACAGTGTAAAAAGCTCAGTATGCATCAAACAGCATTTCACCCCCCCCCCCCCCCCTTTAACAATTGAGATTGTTCTTTAATACTGATCTAACAGGTAGGGTGTGTTGTAAATGAGCCCCTATTAGACTATGAAAAAACTTTACATATTTGTAGACCTATTATATTATTTTCTATACTTTTATAAATTCTTTTGAGAAACCATGAGAAAAGGTTAAATAAGGACTGATGTTCCCTACCTATGGGGGATGTTGTCACCTTTCACTTCCATTCTTTCGGGATAAATCAAGAAAAAAGTATACACTGTATTAATGAAACAAAATCACATAATTGTACTAGACATGTGTGCACGTGTGTGTATCAAATCGTGACATGAGTGTATCATTACACCCAAAGAGGACAGGAGGCGACAATGGCATCAAGGAGGAAAGATTTGTCATTCTACTTCAGAGGTCTTCAACCCTCCACCTGGGGACCAACTGTCCTTTAAGCTGGGCATACACTGTGCAATTTCTATGGGTTTTCAGCAAGGTTACCTACTCACACTGGACGAGTAGATCGCATGCGATGAAAAGCCAAAGCTCACGATTGATGTGCTCACACTGTGAGGTCCGACCGTCGAGCGCGTCTTGACTGCTCACACTGTACGGGTGAAAAATGCGCAATAAAACCCGCGTGGCAACGATAGACCATGGTGTATTATAGAGAGGTAGCCTATCAAATGCATCAGCTATTGATATCAAGAGGATTTAGAATTTATGTATAAAATTATTATTATTATTAGAGTAGGCCTACTTTTATTATTAAATTGATATTTCATTAATTTGCCCCCCTCCCCCCAACAATTTCATAATGCATAATCGACACACTGCATAATAAATTAATAGATAGATTACTCCTCACTATTTAAAAACATTTAGCCCGATTAAACAAGGAATTATAGGTCTATAATTATATGATTATAATGTCAGAACACTACAATAATGTCCGTCTCAATGAAAAGTAAGAGCAGATTTATCTAAAAACAACTTGTTTAACACAAAATTGGCCTACTCTTCTATTTTTTTCTCACAATATGGACCAAAATAGAAATATTAAGAAAATAAATTAAGGCAGTAGGCTACGTTATCTGCATGCTGAATTACATTTATCTGGTTGTCTGAGAATATGCGCCGAAAGCTTGTCAGATTTTACTTTCACTTTCTGTAGTGAATAATTGACTGGGTTTGAAACTGTTTGTGCATTGCGTGATATCCACTGACTCGCGTTCATGACTTAAAACGGGAAAAGGAAGAAAAAAAAGAAAAAAAAAAAGACAACATGACGTGTCAAGACAACGGTTCCCACTTTCCGTCATAATAAGATTAAGTAGGCCTAGGCTAAATATTAATTAATATAAAAATAAATAAAGATAAAAATAAAATGTGAAAGTAAAACAAGTAAATGAATGATCAACTAGCTAAATGAATAAGAGGCACTGGATATATACAACACAAACTGGAGGCACAACAGTTTACTTAATTTCTGCTATTTGATAGCTGACTACATAATTAAAGATCTCCCTCTTTTGTTTTCTTCCTTAATGCTTTTAAAAATTAAATGGTTGAACTTCTGCTTTTGCGCAGGCGCAGTGAGGGGAAATAGGGCAATCACTTCGTGGCTTTGCTTCAGCTGTGCGATAACCTCACGAGGGGCGAGCAGAATTTCTGACACGCCAGAAATTCATCCGACCATCCGATTACCGATCGTGAGAGGTTTGTCGCCTCTCGTTTCCCCCTGTACACTGCACGAACACCTCATGACAAATGACGCACGATAAACCTGAAAATCGCCCTGACCCAAAAAAGAATTGCACGAGTCAGAATTCGGCTCAAAATCGGACAGCTTTAGCCCTAACCCTAATTAAAGACAGGTGAAGACCATCAAGCTCATGTTGAAAATATACAGGCAGGTGTGCTAAAGCAGGTTGGAAATAAACTTTGCAGGACAGTGGTCCCCCAGGGTTGCAAAGGTTTCACAACAGGGTTGAAGACCTCTGATCTACTAGATACCTGAACGGTTTAACCGCTGTCTCTCGATGACCACCAAAGATTTCATGGAGCAGCCAATAGCGTCTCCTTTGTGGCACGGAGAGATAAATCAGTGGCCTGACGCAGCTCTTAAAATAGTGTCAGGCCCCAGACCTTCTTCTTTAGCTAGGTCCCTGAGCAGATCAGTCTGTTACATTTACAAAATAGCCATAGTGTGTAAGGAAGCGTTGGCTTGACCTGCCACCATATTGGGCAGTGTTGTGGCTTTATGAGACGATGGAGCTTCAGAGGAAAACTAAGCAGCAAGTGTCTCTTCCACCCTGGGCATCATCACATTTTCCTTGAGCCTCACAATCCACGAATTGTGGTGGACTGTGGCACAGACAGGCGAGACCTCAGTGTGGATATTTGGGAATAACGGTAAGCCCCGATGTATAGGTTGTGGCTGTGATTGCAGGAAGTGCTCATTCAGCTTACTTTTTCCACTTCTTGGCTGGCCAGTCAATATTTAGTTTGGACGCAGCATGGGACACAATCTCCATGAGCTACTCATTCTGCGGGGATGGATGGCGAACACCAGTGTCACCTGCGTCAATGCTAAGGACATTTAAAGGGATCCCCTGGTGTTGAGACTTGTATGGCTTAATATAACATAAATGATGTCTCTTACTGAATTATGTAGTAGAAAACCCATGAAAGATCTACGTTATTTTAAAAATCGATTTTATATTTGGACCATGGGCGGCGCCATTTTGTTTGCGTTCTAGGTTGATGACGTAGATTGGTTGAACTCCTCAATCAGCTGGCATTACCCGTAGCTATTTTTACCACAACGCAACTCGAAAATTGTTTCAGAGTTAAACAAAACCAATGAATTCCTTTGTAATTATACTTAAAACACACTCAAACATACATGTGCACACAAACTCACCTACACAAGTCACAAACAGATCGGCGGGCGCGCACACGACAGGCTCTGTCTCAATCGAGATGTTGGGCTGCTCAGTCTCCACGACAGGGGCTGAATCTGAAATCGACCCTATACCCTTAAATAGGGCATTATTTGAAGGGACGGACATTTGTAGTGTTGTCCGACACCATAGTGGACATGTTCGAGTGCAGTCATTCAGTCTCACGTTCCATCGCAATAACGAGTGTTCAGCCGATTTACAAACAGCTGTCCGACTTCACGCACTCAAACATACATGTGCACACAAACTCTCTCTCTCACACAGACTCACACACACCCCAACAGATCGGCGCGAACACACACACACACACACACACCCCAACAGATCGGCGCGAACACACACACACCCCAACAGATCGGCGCGAACACACACACACACACGCACGCACTGCGCGCGCATACATAACCCTCAATATTCCCTGTGTTGATAGCTGTTCAACACATCCTGTTCCCTAGATAGACTGTTGATAGTAGATTAAATATAATGCCTAATGTGACCAGCAGAGGGAAATATCTAGGTAGGACGATGGGATAAAGTAACGTGAGGAAGAGAGGCAGGATGTTTTGGTGATGATGCATGCGATTGAGACAGAGCAGTCAGGTGTGTGTGTGCGCGCCCGCCGATCTGTTTGTGACTTGTGTAGGTGAGTTTGTGTGCACATGTATGTTTGAGTGTGTTTTAAGTACAATTACAAAGCAATTCATTTGTTTTGTTTAACTCTGAAACAATTTTCGAGTTGCGTTGTGGTAAAAATAGCAACGGGTAACACCAGCTGATTGAGGAGTTCAACCACTCTACGTCATCAACCTAGAACGCAAACAAAATGGCGCCGCCCATGGTCCAAATATAAAATCGATTTTTTAAATAACGTAGATCTTTCATGGGTTTTCTACCACATAATTCAGTAAGAGACATCATTTATGTTATATTAAGCCATACAAGTCTCAACACCAGGGGATCCCTTTAACTCCTCAGAGCTATACAATCCCAACATTAAACTCTCACTGGTGGTGGAAGAAGCAGGGGAGCAGGCTTCCGTATCCCCAGTATGAGCAGACAAACTAGCAGGTGAGAGCTGAGAAAAGGCCAAATCCATCTCAAACTCATCCGCTAGTTTCACTTGCAAAACTTTCACCACGAATAGAACCGCCGAATGAAGCCGAATGCTTCACTGCAGGTGAAGACAAAAAACATGATAACATAAAAGCATGTGGCTGATGTAAAAATACGAACCACATGCTCCATAGAACACAACCACACAAGGTCTTCTAAACCCATATGCTTTGTGTGATTAAATTTATCTTTATTCTTTAAATAATGACGTTTTGTGCTTGATGGAAGAAAGAAAGTCATACAAGTTTGAAACAATGTGAGGGTGTGTGTATATAATTACAGTAACTGTGAGAGCTCAAAAACTGCAATGTAAGTTGCACGTATTACAATTGACCTGAGGCTCTAGTTAATTTACAGAATTGTTTTCATGCTACTTAGAATACTCTTCTTTTAGGGAGTATACTTTAGAGATTAAATGCTATTTATGACTAATGTTGTTCCTAGTGCTTCGGTTACTCTAGCACTAGAATATTGCCTCTGTGATATGCATATAAAATATTCTTTCCTTAGGAAGCCAGAAGCTGCACTTTTTCACACTAAAGGTGAAATTAGCACATACCGGTATGTTCTTTCACAGCAGTGGTCCCACACCTTCAGTTCTCTCTTACTTCCTCTCTCTAACACTATTCTCTCATAGTTTTTCTCTCACATTTTATCTCTCTCTCTATCTCTGACACACAAACTCAGCATCAGAGCTGTCTTTCTCTCCATCCTTTTGAAAAGAAGCCTGTAGTATTTCATTAAGAACACTTCGGAAAGGCCGGTAACATCCCAGAGAAGAAAAGGTCAAATCATTGGAGTGTCTTTATCTCTGGGCATACCTGCTGCTCTCTTCATTTCTAAGTGATTGATAAGGACATATCGCTAGAAAAGAACAGGAAGTGATATTACATCAATGAAAGGGTCCTGATGTCTGTCTGACCCGTGTATATTAGGCAAAATTAAACACCTCACATCAAGGCTGTAACCATGTCTTGATCATCTGGAGGGATCAAAATTATAAAGATGTTATGAATTATGTAAAGAAATTAAATAATTAAAGGATTAAAATGGATTAAAGGGAATAAAGAAGACAAAACAGTAAAAGAAGTTTTAGGTATAAGTATAGCCTATAGTGAAGTAATCCATTTAAACGATTTGGAAATAATATTTTATTTAAAAATATGCACACATTCACTCTTGTTAAAATGTATGTCAAAAGTGTACAAAAAAAAAAATGTCTCATCACATTCAGTTATGAGTGACATCTTTTAAATGATTGCATATTTTGGTAAAACTTTACAATACGTATGCACTAATATGCATTAATTAATGCAGATATAATCATGAGATAATACCACATCTTCACTTGCATGTTTATCTTGCATATTTAGCCAATTGTTGTCCAGAGGCTAAAGACCACAGCCAGCAGAGGGAGCCATTTCCGCATGTTTTGAACTCGCACGTGGGGGATGAGAGATCACACTCACAGCACTCAGCTCGCAGCTGCAGCCTCAGGCATTCATGTTTAAACAGTACGGCGAGCAGAGCAAAGTAAGTCTTTAAACTTCTCAAACTAATTTCTATGAAAGTTACGTTTTCTAAGGCATGAAATGAAAACGCGCCAGACTGAACATGCGCTGTGAACCAATGACGCGGACGCGTTTACCTCAGCTGTCATCATGAGAGCTCATTCATGACTGTCAATATATCTCGTTTTGGGCTGTGAGACTCCCTCAGCGGCTAAATCACATATTGAACATTAAAAAATTTCAGTTTTTAATTGTTGTGTCTGTTCTCTAACTGAACTGATTTTATGAAAATGAACGCGGCCGTGGTGGGAAAGTGAAAGTGATTCAGTAATCTAGGTGACTTTGGGAGTGGCCTTGTAGGGCAGCGAAGCAGTCTGGGAATTGTTGTCTTTCATCCCCATGAGACAAGAATACATTTTCTGTATTTTCTCAGTCTAGAAAGCACCAAATTAAAAAATTATTTCACATTTCTACAACATTAATGACCCAGTTTAAATACAGATTCACAGGGTTCTCAAGTTTCAGAGTTCAGAGTGAGATTTCGGCCATGGCGGCAGTAATGGGGGTTTGGCTGGGTACGGGGGTCTGATATGAAAAATGACACAAATTCGTACAAATAAAAAAATATGTATTTCATTAGTGTGTGTGTGTGTGTCTGTGTGTGTGGGTGGTGGTAGTGGTTTGGGGGGGCTGTTGTTTATTGGTGTTGGTAACAGGCTTCAGCACAGAGGTTGGTGGCACCTTATCATGAGCACGGTCGCGCTGAAGTGAGCTGTGGTTTACAACAGAGATTATTTTACTCTCAAATAATCTTAGACAAGCTGCCTATGATTATTGTTTGCTATATCAGTATGGTTGTATTTTTTCCTCTCTTTATGAAAGCGGCAGGGCCGGCTCTAGCTATTTGGTTGTCCTAGGCGAGATGGAGTATTTTCAATTTCACATTGAATTTTGCTACATTCATTGCGGGATAAATAATCAAAATGCAATCGCAAGTATCTTAAATGGAAGTTTAAATGCAATTTAGAAAAATAACATTTAAATGATCATTTTGCTACAATTTTTGCTTGAACATGTTAAACACGTCTAATTATTTCTGTAATACATTTTAATTTTAATTTTGCAACTTATATAAATTATTACAATATACAATTTATGTTTAAATTATATGTTAAAACTAGTGTAGGAAATAGCAAATGTAAATTATATTATTCCATTTGAATTATCATTTTGTTCCAAATGTTGCACGTGTTATGGAAAATGTAAATTTAAATACTGAAATGCATTACCATTTTACATATTGCATTGCCATTTTGCATATTGCATTGCAAATTTTATATCGCTACACTTCAGCTTCCATAAATAGGGGTGAGCACGAATATATTCGATCTGTAATTAATATTCGAAAAATAAAAAACAATATTGAAATTTTACTATTTTGCTTCGCTGGCCGTAAATGCAGTGAATCCATTATAAATCCCTCTAAATCTCGCAGTTATAACTAAATCCACTGGGTGGTGCTGTGGAGCGTGTTAATAACTTGACTGTATTTGATCATAATGTCGTCTGCCTCATGATGTTTGGAATTACTTAGATGAAAATGGTCTTACAAAATGAGTTACTTTTAATACATTAATTAATGAAAGTGAGTAAAAAATAAAAATAAAAAAATCACATCCAAACAGCAGTCAAATGAGGACAGCTGTCCATCACCGCATTCACGAGTGCAGAAGAGCACAGATGTTCACTGAGTGAGAGCGCGATAACTGATAGCAAAATGCATTTCATGCAAATCATGATTGAGACAAGGCTTCCTTTAAGTTTTGTTGAGGGATTAAGAACAGAAAACACAAAGTGCTGTCAGAAACTTAACTTAACACCGTTATCTTTGTGTCTCTGCGTCTGTCATCGGGGCTTCTAGTTGCCAACTAACGGTAAGTTACTTAAGCGAGCATTTGATTCAATGAGCGAGGCCGTGGCGTGAATCACAGAATGTGACGTTGGAATCGGAACGTAAACGTTCTTGGGTGGAGAGGGAATATCTATATCTTACCCAGATACAGCAAATCTATTTTGTGATTGGCTGTTCGGTATCTATATATTTTTTTATTAGACTCGCTTGATTCCTCTAATAGCGCGCAACTTAGTGTGTGTTACCCTAACGATTTCTCTGCGTGAGAAATACAAGGTGTGGCGTGTGAGCATGTGAACGGGTTGAAATGCGTGTGTCTCATGCCCTAAGCGTGAGACTTGAGAGCTCTGGATTCATCTTCCCAGTGCTTAAGTACCCCTTTAAAGAAGCACATACTTGATAACTTGTGTCAGCATTAGTACATTTAAAATCTTTTTGACTATGAAGTATATATTTTATACTGTAGTATATGTTTTATACTGGGGGGCAGTGGCTCAGTGGTTCATGTAGGTTGTCTACAAACAGAAAAGTTGGTTGGTTCAATCCCCGGTTCCACCTGACCAAGTGTCAAGGTGTCCTTGAGCAAGACACCTAACCCCAGCTGCTCCCAACGAGCTGGATGGCTCCTTACATGGCAGACATCGCCGTCGGTGTATGAATGGGTGAATGCGAGGCAAAATGTAAAAGTGCTTTGGATGGCCATAGGGTCTGTTAAAAGCTCTATATAAATGCAAAAATTTACCATATTTTAGGTTGGAATGGATGATTAGTGTTTTTCTAATATTTTATGTATTTGTTAGGGCTACTAAAAGTCATTGTAATGTAATGTTTTAATATTGTGTGCACCTGCCCAGGGACTGCAGATGGAAACTATCATTAGCTAATTCTGGTACAAAACATATTTTCGTAAGATGAATGTATTGTGTACATTGTCCCTGATAAACTAACTAACTAACTAACTAACTAACTAACTAACTAACTAACTAACTAACTAACTAACTAACTAACTAACTAACTAACTAACTAAATAAATAAATAAATAAATAAAGTAATCATTAAATTGTTATTAGTTAAATGTGTCATGTCTTAATTCCCTAACAACATATTATATTAACTAATAATGTAACATTCATGACTATTAACTAATTCAAAAGCCACAATGACATATTACTTAACAATTAGCAAATTTTCTCCGTGAAGTGATTGAGTGTCATCAGAATTAAACAAGACGTCCTTCTTAGGACACACAGGAAGTATCGTTGCTATGCCAACATGTTCACAGCATCATTGCGCTCTCACACCAGTTAAATGAATGACAATTATTTATTTAATATTTATAAATTTCTACAATTAACAACTAATTAAATATTTATTGCCTTTCCAGTAAAATACATACTCTTCTAAACATTTAAAAATCACTAAACACTTGTAATCCAGTTTACCACAACTATCTGTTTGAGGTAATACAACTTAAAAAACAAACACAAGCTTGAAATTGCTTAAATTTAAACACCACATCTTCACTTGCATGTTTATCTGCCAGCGACAGGATTTTTCATATATAAAGGATACACCTCATGTACCCTCCTAGCCTAGAAATCTAGATGCACCCTAGCGGCAGCAAATCTAATCTGCCGTGAGTGTCGTCTAACAACTCTCAATACACTTCTGAGCTGTAAAAGCCAAACTCTGGTCGGGCCAATCACATCATGCATAGAGTCAGTGGGTGGGGCTTAACATAATGATGGTCGAGTTGTGCTTGCGTGCTTCTAGTAAACACAATGTGGCGAACGGCGGTCTTTTGAATCAGCTTTGGCTGCGACTCTGGAAGACTTGGAGTTGAGCTTTTTTTCTGAGAAAAGAACAAAGAACGGATCTGAAGTCATTCTTAAGAAGGGAAGATGTGTTTTGAGTTTTGTCGACCAGATACGGCGAAAGTTTAATCTGTCAACTAGCTCTGCTTCACCTTTGTTGCTCTGGTTGGTTGTAGCGCTATCCAATTGCGTTCACGCCGTGCAGAGGGAGTTTGAAAGACAACCGTTTATCCCGCCCCTTGGATTGAGCCATGTCAATGGGGAGTTTCCAGGCCAAACATCTTGATGCGGGTCTGGCTTGTCAGGCTAGCACCCTCTGAATTCCTGTGAAAGAAGGGCGCATTCAAAGGTCGCATTCGAAGTGTCCTACATACTTTTCTGAAATGAGACAGCCTTGATGATGCATGCAGCCTTCGAATGTTACCTCTGAAAGACTCAGCCTTAAAAATGAGACAGCCATAGTTTCCTTTGCATTCTGATAACTGTAGTATTCGATGATGGAAGAAGATGGAACGTAATGATACTAGGAAGGAGAGAGAACATTTTTATTTGATGAAAACATTATTTTCTGCTTCGATCCATTTCAGAAACACCAAGAACATATCATGAAGGGAACCTGAGAAGAAGAGGATAACATTCTTGTGGAGGGCTAAAAATTCCTCTGCTGGAAAGACTACTTAATAATTTGACCTGAGCAGTAATGCTGCAATACTGGTGTAACAGAACACTTATTGACAGATCACATTGATCAAATGCTACATTTGGAACAGGGTGAGGAATTTAGAAAAACTGATATATTTCGGTAGAGCTTTAGATGGAGTGACTCAAAGACCTTTAAACTATCAGGGTCATACATTTTGGGTGACTGTGTTAACTCTTTCCTCGCCAGCATTTTTTTTTAAGTTGCCAGCTACCGCCAGAATTTTTTATCATTTTCACAAAAAATGTGTTGTAAATTAATATTATGAATATCTGAGCATGCAATATATCAAAAGAAATATCAGACTGCCTGCTTTAAAAAAATAAAATAAAAAAATATTCTTGCTTCATGCATTCCTGTTTTATCTTTATTTTAAGTTTAATAAAAAAAGGAACATTTTGAACAAAAAGCTGAGAAAATCACGTTTTTGTCAAAGACAGCACATCCAGATCAGAGTGATGATCAAACACAGATGGAGTAGATAAAGTCCATCAACACCTCTAATGCTTGCACAGTCCTTTAGCTCTTCCTGGGGTGACATTTCATACAGTAACATTAGGGAGTTTTGATTTATATGATGTTTAATGTTGATGATCACGTTATTTTACATATGCATTACGTTTTGTTGCGTCTTCTTTGCCTGTGTTTTAATCAGGAGATGCTGTACTCATTACGAACCATCAATAGCTTTTTGGAACTTAAAAAGCCAACACAAAGTTACCTCCATGTTAGTCGTAGTACTCACTGGCTTTCCATTCCCGAATGCTGTTTGAGTGAGACCTCACGGCTTCACCGGCGCAGCCGCACCAGCCAGCCCCACACACATCAAACCATGTGAGCCTTCACAGAGTCTCTGCAAGTTCACCATCATTTCTTTACTCAACACAGAATGAATCGATTGCATCTGTGCAACACCATCAAACTGAACTATCAAGACTTTCTCATGCATCTGGACACCTTTCAACAGCTCAGGCAAATTAAAGTAACATACGATATACAAAATTGCTGTGTAGTTAGTTAAAGCTGTAAACCCCTTTGTTCAAAAAAAAGGAGCTTGTAACAACTGATGGTTCTCCCAGGTGTCAGACCCTTTTTCTATGGCTTCATTCCTCTGTTCTGTTCTGATCTGTTTTTTTGTTGTTGTCATGATTACATTCTATTCTGCCCATATATGTGTGCTTGTGTTTATGTAGATTAGTTATGTGTTCGTGTTTTAGTTAAATAAACTCTTGTGCACATTCATACGAGTTTGTTCTGGTCTGCTCCTGAAAAAAAATGTCACTTTAACAAATTGATCAGCTACGAGCTAAGAAAGAGTTATTTTTCTGTGGTCACATGACAATATCCTTTCTGAAGAGTTGATAGACAATCAGTACTGAGTGTTTGCTGGACGAACATATTATTTGATTGTAATATTAATTCAGGTACCTCAAGTTAAGTCAGTTAACTGATCCAAATATTTATAATTAATTATAACGATTATGATTAATGATTAATATTTCTCCTTTCAACTATTTTTTTACACCCAACTTCTTTGTCCCTCTTCCTTTGAACTTTGCTACACACTGTAAAGCTGCTTTAAAATGATCTGTATTGTAAAAAGCGCTACATAGATAAAGGTGACGTGACTTACTATGGTCACAATAGGAAGTTATGTATAATTACAAGTAACTAACCATACACTAAAACCTAATCTTACCCTACAGTAACATGTAGTGAATTAATATCATTCGTTCGTAAATATTCTTTCCCATTCTTGCGAGTCATCTGGTTCAGAGATGATGCTTGCGCACATTTGGCTACCGCTTCTCCTGCCGTATTTAGTTTGTTTATTATTTTAATTAATTTGAACATTTCTTAACCCCATGCCTGTCAAAGATCATAGACGGCCCCAGATTACTATTGTTCAACATTCACTGCTCGTTAAAACATCACACTCTTACCGTATTATCAGACAGATTAAAGACTCCAGCTTCGATATTTGAACACTGTTTATGATAAGACTGCACTGCAGTAACATTAAATTCTTAATTTATGTCAGGAGTGCATTATAATCGATCCGTTATGAACAATATTTTGAATGGAATATCACATGCACATTTATTCTCCCTCATTTGCACTGGCTCAGCTGTGTTCACACACCTCACAAAGAACAGCTTTCAGTTTAGCTTAGTTCGAAAGTGCTCATATTTGGAGAAATATTTATTTATCACATGCTTGCAAAATATTTTGTTATACAGAATACCTATATTAATTTCTCACTGAATTATTAAATCTAAAATAGCTAAAACCTGTACAGAGGTCTCTAAGTGTCTCCTCTTAATGATATGTGTCAGATGTGTGTCATCATGTGTCCATTTGCTCACTGAGCTGTCAAGAATCTGAAATGCTCAATACTGCCCTCCACATGACATGCGCCTCCTGGGTGGACACGTCTCTCTGAAGAACGAAATTTCCACATGTGAACTAAGAAGCTAATAAACACACAATAACTATGGAATAAGGTTTTTGTGTGATTTTTCATGTGATTTCAGCTATTTTATATCAATAATGTATGTTTACATTATGACTGCTAACAGGTGTAGCAATTAGCTCCA
Organism: Pseudorasbora parva; assembly: GCF_024679245.1. Lineage (NCBI taxonomy): Eukaryota > Metazoa > Chordata > Actinopteri > Cypriniformes > Gobionidae > Pseudorasbora > Pseudorasbora parva. Next base: position 26,644,105 of record NC_090175.1, read on the forward strand.
TATAAAATAAATATAACATGTTTTAAATCCCCACTATATCGTAACAGGAAACTAATAAAACACTTGACGGTGGTCTAAAGGGACATAAAGAATGAAGGTGTAACTTTTATCTTTTAAATTATGTTACGTAGCTTGATGCTAACTGAAAGTCTAATGCACCTGTTGGACCAGGAGCTTTGTCTATTTTGTTACAATAATTCACATAATTTGCTTTTAGTTTCATTTTTTTCATTTTTCTTTTAGAAAGGCTTTATATAATGTGAACTACTAAATGAAATACTGCACTGGTAATGGGCCATTTAGGCAGGCATATATGTTATAATGGATTTGAATAATGGATGTTAAAAAACCCAAAAGATTCATAATAAAATAATAATGAGGATTATGTCTCATACATTCAAAAGTATGAAACGATCGTCGAGTGAGCACATTGTAGCATTAATTAAGCTGTTCTCCTTGCCAGACATTAGACAAAAGACTGCAAAAGGCCAAAAAACTTATTTGAATAAAGCATCTCTAAAAAAAAATCCAATCATGGTCTTAGAAAACGTTTAATAAAATTCATAGTTTTGGACATAATGTCTCAGGTTGTGAATTGTTCCTTAGAGGGCACACGATACTGCGTCACCGAGATGACAGTTTGGGTTACCCCAGCATGCCGCGCCTGAAGCTTGAATGAAAAAAGGCCAATCCTGAGTGGTGTTGTGTCATGACGTAGCAAGTGACGGCATTCCCGGAAGGTACAAAGGGATGCCAGCACACAGCGCAGTTAGCTTGCTGCGATGAAGCGAGCGCTCTGACGATAGAGGTGGCGACGAGACACAGTGTCTTGTTCCCTCTCAGGGAACATGGGCTATGGGCAGCCCTTTCTTTGGTGGACCAAACACACCAACAACTGGTCTGACTTCCTCCACTTTGCAGACCTCTCCAAATAAATCCTCAATGCCCCAACCGGGCAGAGGAGGTGAAGTCTGCCCTCTTCCGCCGTCACGTGAGGTGGGGGATGGAAGGCCTGAAGAACCACCTACTGTGCCACATTAGATGGCGCCTTGGGCATATAGCCCGGGGTCGGGTGCAAGATGGCCTTAACTCCGCCTGGGGCAAACATTAAGAAAAATATTTTAAATATTTACATTTTTTATTTTTATGTTTTAGCCTATATATCTCTATATAAACCCCTTGCCTGTCACCACCTGATTTTGCAAATGGAGCATTTAGACATACTCATAGTAAAAAGACTAGTAAAAAGTATACACATAACCAATATATATATATAAAAAAAAAAAAAAATATATATATATATATATATATATATATATATATATATATATATATATATATATATATATATATATATATATATATATATATATATAGAAAGCCAACACTTGAGAGTTTACAGTTGAATACTCAGTTATTAATATAGAGATATAGGCTAAAACCTAAAAAAGAAAATGTAAGTATTTTAAACATTTTTTTTTCATGGAAAAAAAATATTATGTGAATGTAGTTATAATTACAACTACATTGAAGGCGTAAGTGTGAACATGCTTTATTTAAAATCTGAGGTTGTTATGTCCAAAACTATTCATTTTATGATACATTTTCTAAGACCATGTCTGGATTTTTTATTTATTTATTTATTTATTATTTTTTTAGATGCTTTTATCAAATAAGTTTGTTGCCCTGAAGACATGCGTTTGCAGTCTTTTGTCTAATGTCTGGCAAGGAGAACAGCTCACTTAATCCTTCAATGTGCTCACTCGACAATCGTTTCACACTTTTGAATGTATGAGGCATAATTCTCATTATTTTGTTATGAATTTTTTGTTTTCTAACAGCCATTATTCAAATCCATTATAACATGTATGCCTGCCTAAATGGCCCATTAACAGTGCAGTATTTTATTTAGTAGTCAACATTATATAGTCTTTCTAAAAGAAAAACTAAACTAAACTAAAAACACATTATGTGAATTATTGTAACAAAACAGAAAAAAAGCTCTGTGTCCAACAGTTGCATTAGAGCTTCAGTTAGCATCAAGCTACACAACACAAATTAAAATATTAAAATTACACCTTCATTCTTTATGTCCCTTTAGACCACCATCAAGTGTTTTATTAGTTTTGCTGTCACGATATAATGGGGATTTCATTCATATGATGATGTTAAAACATTTTATATTTATCATTTTATATGGAGCTAATCGCTACACCAGTTAGCAGTCATAATGTAAACATCCATAATTGATATAAAATAGCTGAAATCACATGAAATTTCACACAAAATATTCCATAGTTATTGTGTGTTTATTAGCTTCTTATTTCACACGTAGAAATGTGGAATAGGCTCGCATTATTTTGCGAATATAATATTTTGGGGTTTTTGAATATTTTGCAAACATATGATAATATCTCAATATTTCTCCAAATATGAACATTTTTGAACTAAGAGAAAAGCTGAAAGCTGTTCTTTGTGATCTGTGTGTACAAAAATTAACTGCTACAGACGAGAGAGAATTAACGTGCGTCTGATATTCCATTCAAAATATTGTTCATAACGGATCGATTATAATGCACTCCTGACATAAATTAGAAATTAATGTCACTGCAACCCTTTTTTATTATAAACTGCTCAAATATGGAAGCTGGAGTCTTTAATCTGTCTGATGATACTGAGTTTGTCCAGATAAAGTAAGAATGTGATGTTTTAACGAGCAGTGAATGTTGAACAATAGTAATCTGGGGCCGTCTGCGATCTTTGAAAGGCATGGGGTTAATCGAGTCTGAGTAATTCTGAGTATTCTGCTGTTAACTCTGCTCCTGGTCTCATCTGTTGCCGTGTTTCACCTGCACTGTCTCTTTTGCCTGCCTGCTGCTTTCTCTGTGTGAGATCAGATGGTCCCTGGTCTTGCGTCAAGTTCTCGGTGTGTAATGACTGTATAACAACTCTCGGATGTCATCACTTGATCACCTGTATTGTTGCTATCTGTATTATATCAGGAACCAGCACTAAGCAGTGGACTGAACTTCTGTACATCACTGTGCTGAGGTACTCTTTTTTTCTGAACTTTTATCTCTGTATCACCATGGCCCTCCAATATCAATGTTATACAAACTCTGCGTTCCTTGCATCTCCTCTGCCGGCCTAGTAATATTCATAAAGGCTCTCGTCAGAGTCATTCTACTGCAGGACACATTGTCTTTTTGTCGAACTGATGACTATCTTAATCTGAACATCTATCTACAACATTTAGACATTTATTTTAAGATTTTTGCATTCCACCTTAATGCATTTTAACTTTAAAAAGCTGGTTTTCTATACTGTTTCCTATTTGATTTTATTGATTGAATGGCATCATCTTTACCTGATTACCTGCTCCTCCTCTCCCTCTGCTGACTTTTGTATCCTGCTGCTATATGTACCTCGAATCTGTTATACAAACATGTTAAGAGATTAAACACCTCATAACGTTTTGACATTTGTGTATAATCATTCATACAATTCTAACATGGTAGAGGGACCATAAAAAAAAGAAAAAGAAATTAAGTATTGAAACCACCAATAGATGGCAGCGATCACTGTTTTAATGAGTGAGCCACTTAAATCATTCATTTATCCAATTCGTTCAAATGTCAGATTAATTTAGGAAGAAAACAAACACTGATGTGAATACTTTTGTCATTGATAATTACAGACACTTTTGAAAAATGAACTAGCAAAACAGAGGGCTGCTTTGGTAACTTGTTATAGGCCTACTGATAGTTAGAGCTAAATACATTGCAATGGATTAGCTAGCTAAAATATATGTGGTGTGTATTTAGCTATTACACTCATTCTCAGTACATGCTTTATTGTTTTTGTTTTTTTGCATCCCTCTCTGACCAGCAGTATAGTCCGCTGTGCAGCAATTTTCTTCAATTTTTGGCGCTAACGTACCCGTGTGCTCTCCCATTCAAACACCGCTCGTTGTTTTGGGTGAAAGTGCGACCCATTGGTTGGGCATTACCAATGGAGGGGGAGAATTTTGTGTGATTTATTATGACAAATTCATATTTGATTAGGAACCAAATGATTGTTACAAAATAAATTAATTCTACATATTTTTTATTTGATCTACTGTGATTTTCATGTGGAAATTTTGGATGTGGGGGTTGTAACTGATGGATTTGAATATTGGGGAGGTTATAGTCCCCCCATAAACTACGCCCCTGGCTTTTGGTAAAGGTGGTGGCCTGGTAGTAATATTTAGATCTAATGTATCAATTAATATGCTTCATCATTTGAATGTCTGGTTTTTAAAACCAATGGGGTTTCTTACCTGCTCATTTACCGTCCTCCAAAACCAAATCCTTTATTTTTAGTTTTAAGAGTTTACTGAGTTGTTGAAATGTATTAGTCCACTATGTTCTGCTATGGTGTTGACTGGTGATATCAATTTCCATATTTATAATCCTAATTGTGTTAAAAATATCATTGAGTTCTGGAATTATTCCTCCAGAACTAAAAATAGCTGCCATTACGCCAGTCCCTTGGAAGACTGTCTGTGAAATAATTGTTTTAGGCTGCATTAACTAGGAACCGGAACCACTTCCCATAAACCTGATGTACTTGTTATATCTTAAAAAGAATGGCATCTATGCTAATGTTAGTCTCTCTGTTTATCTCCAGGTTTACTGCAGCCAGCCGGATCCGGGCCATATTCAAATCAGGGCTGGATTTCCCAAAACCTACTTAACACTGTGTCATTCTTAAGTTATACCTTAAGTTATACATTAAGGTTAATATGTGTTTCCTGAAACAATAAGTATGACTTCTGTAAGTCATTCGTTCATATGGTCTGGACCACTCTTAGCTATACCTCATCACTGCTGGCAGTTCATTCAAATAGTTCATGGCCACCACTGTTTCTTTACATCTCAGTCTCTACAAATGTAATTCTGTTAATTGAAGGGTTTTCATGGAAACAATTCAGTTACACTGGTCATTACACTGTCATTACACTGATGGTTTTAGCTTTTTAATATTATCCAAAGGTACATCAGCTTGCAAATTACTCAGGCCACTTTCCTAACTGAGCATGCAACACAACTATTCATCCAGACACTAGTCATTTCTAGGCTTGACTACAGAATGCTCTCCTGGCTGGACTTCCATCATGTGCAATCAAACCACTAGAAACTTTGCAGCACGTCTAGTCTTCAACAAGCCCAAAGGACACTTCACACCTCTCTTCATCTGTCTGCACTGGCTATCTCTCACTGCTTGCATCAAGTTCAAAGCTTTGGTGCTTGCTTACAGATCTACCACAGGCTCAGCACCTGCATACTTCCACTCGCTCTTATGAGTCGACATCCCTACCAGAAGCCTATGATCTGTAAATGAGCGACGGCTAGTTGTACCATCACATAGTCACAAAATCCCTCTCCAGAACGTTTTCTTTTTTTATGTTCTTTGCTGGTGGAATGATCTTCCTGCCTTCATCCGGAATTTTAGCATCCCTTAAAACATTCCAACAACATCTAAAAACTCACCTCTCCTGTGCGCACTTCATCATCATAAAATAAAATAAAAAATATAATAATTATCTATGCTTCACTTTTAATCCCTTCTTATTCTATATCATATAAGCAATGTATGAAACTTTGTATTTTGAGCACTTCCCGTGTTTGTCTGCCTCTTCTAGATGAATCATGACAGGCCTAAACACAACCTCAAACTTCATTTCCCACTTCACAAAGTAAGCCAAATAAGCTAGCCTATTTTTCAAATGTTGACGGCTATCAATAGATTAAAGTGACAATTAATGATAACATGTTTTGTAATTAACATGCATACATTTGTTGACATTTGCCAAATAAGTGATTTTAATGCTAAATATGTCGCTCTTTCCAATGATGGAAAACAACATATAACAATGAAAATGATTTTTTTGTAGTTTTTTTTCTTTTTTTTTTAACAGTTTCTCTTGAAGCAGGGTCTGGCATTATCAGGGGGTAGGGGCAAAATTAGCCCGATCTCACGAAAATGCATATAAATAGTAAGAGTGTGCAATCTCGTGGAATGTATATGCCAAAATGAGTTTTGGCGTGCATATGGTACGCAGTTTTTCGCATGCATATGATACACACTTTATGGCGTATTATACGTCTGAACCGCACCAACCCCATCCTACCCAAGAGCGTGTGATATGCACGCCATAAAGTGCGTATCATATGCACGTGAAAAACTGCGTAGCATTTGCACGCCAAAACTCATTTTGGCATATACATTCTACAAGATTTTAAACTCGTACTATTGATACGCATTACCATGAAATTGTGTTTGGCAAAATACAATGCACCCAAAATTCAAGATAGGGTGGCAAAATTGTATTTTTTTTATTTTTTTTTATTATAACATATCTATTTCCAGAATATTATAGGGTGATTGTAAATGTGATATTGATTTCATACAACAGTTCAGTAAACAAAGAGTGTTAATTGTGATGAAAGACATTTTAGATGTAATTTTAACAATATTCTCTTTTATTGTCACAAATCAGGCCTTTGGGGCTCCCTCTGATCGCCACCAGAGGGCTACTTCACCTCAATATTTATCCCCATTCCAGACTTCATTCCCCATAATCCTTTGCCCTGACTCATCAGCCATCATTGTTTACACCTGTGTGCCATAAGCATCATCACCTCAGTCTATATAAACCATGTTCACTCTGCCATTCACTGCGAAGTCTTGTAAAGTGTAACACTACAATTCTGAGCTGTCTCCCATGTTTATTGTGTCTTGGTTTTGGATCACCTGCCTGTCTCTAGACTACTCTCTTGCCTGCGTTCCCTGCCTAGTTGTGTTGTGTTGTGTTTGTTTGGAATGCCTGCATGTATTTTGACCTTGCCTGAACTCTGGATTTTGATTGTGAACTGTTGTCTCAATAAAATTCCATTTGGATCCCCACTCTGTTGACTCATCGTTACATTTATAGCTCTATTTCTCCATTTCTATTTCTATTTCATTTCTATTTCTCTATTTTCCAACAGTATTTCCAAACAAGCCACAGGAAAAGTGTCTAGAATGAATCCGCCATCTAATCATTAGTTTTAATTTCATAATTAAAAGAATAATTTATTAACCCCCCTCTCCCACCACCGATCAATTTTTTTCTATACTAAAATGTTATACTTAAATAACCTCATAACATTATTTATGCTGTTGTAATTGCATTGTAAATGCATACACATCTAAGATTGCAAATACACAAAAATGCTCCTGGAATTCAATACAAAATATGGAAATTTGAACATATGACATTTACTATGAAGCCAATATAGTTAATGCATCATGCTATACCTTCAAATGTCTATCTTCCATTTTTTCCCCTATAATTATGATAAATACATACTATAATAGATTATATTATTATTAATATTACAATATAAATATATCATTCAAGAAGTTAATCATTTCTGAGGGAAAAGAAAATCAAGTTTTCTTTTTGGTATGACTTGATCCTTAGCAGGACTTGACTTGCTTGAGGTGAGCCACTGATTTAACTTTGCTTGCTTTGTGTGCAATGCAACTTTGACTCAGACTTTGCTTGAGACTTGATGGAAGGGACTTGAGACTTGCTTGAGACTTGATGGAAGGTACTTGATACTTGCTTGAACATGTGTAACATGATCCCACCTTTGATTACTAAGTCATAATTATAAGGATCTAAAAAGTTGTCATTGATTTATTCTCAGATCCAGTACTACTCAAGTAAAAAAACCAAACAGTCATTTGAATACACAGGTAAACAAATCTACTTGGGATTAATAGCAAGATTTAAATTCTGTTTCAAATATTTTTTTTTTTTTTTTTTTTTTTTTTTTTTTTTATACAAGCATTAGATTTAATGTTTTACTCAAGTCAGACTATTGAAACCATCTGGTTTTACAACTGCAGTGTCACTAACATCACACATTCAATTTTTGGAGGGACAGTTGAGGTAAATGCAGCTGTGAGTGTAATGATAGCATGCCATTCATATCTCTCTCTGGAGTCACTTTAAAAGAGTACATTGTGTCAGAAAGTAGTTTCAATGCAAATGGGGCCTCAGTGAGATGAATAGCACAGATGCAGGAATCAGACGCGCCACTGTGATTGTCACATAGCTGAAGATTACCATCCAGTCTAAATCATAAAAAAATACCCATGGCCTCACATTCCAGCAAAACTTTATCTGTTGAAAACCCAAGACTGCTGAATGTCTACTTCCTTTTTTTCACCCACACCTTTATGCATAGCCACTGCTAACATTCCAGTATACTATGCAAATTCACAGTGGAGTTGCCAGAATGTATTTCATCTTTACAATTGCAGTTATTCACTTCGTCATTGGAAATTATAGCATATCGAACACTAGAAGGAAAAGTGGAGGGAAGAAAGTAAATGCAGTGTGTTTTTGGGTTTGTGTTATGGTTGTTTTGTTTTAGTCACTTCGATTAATTCCCAGCAATAAACTTTTTGTTCCTCTCATCTATCACAAATCAAGACTAGAATATCTTTGATCCTGATAAGACCAGGTCTTTCAAGTATACCAATATGACCTCATTAGTATTAATAGGTATATGTAAGGGTGGTTCGCCTTGAAAGGGGGATTCTGAAATCCACTGCCGCTTCAATATACCTGTATATATCCAAATTAAATTAATAATCAAAGCCTTAATCAGTATGTATATTCCAATATTATTATAATGATTCTGATTCCAATTATGGTTTGCAGGTTCATCAGTAGAAGCCAGCTTCAAGTCTCACAAGGAGTTCATAGGCCGCACTCTATCTCTCTCCCCGTCTCGCTGACCCACCTCTCATACATACAACTGACCCAACAGTTATACTGTTTTCAAGTCTATCCACGTCATTACTGCTAGGTGGATGATTCTGATTGGCTCAGAGAAAACGAACAGTCATGGTAAATTTCCACACATTGCCAGTTAACTAGGTTCACGTGTCCATAGAGCATGTGTTAAAGCTTTCACCCTGGAATTAGGCACGTAGTGACCTTCCAGATCTTGAGCAGGCGCCAGCTTGTCCAGAACAACAAGTCCACTCATCTTTCATTGTACACCTTTCCAACACTGATCTGTAAAACAGCATATTGCACACATACAAAAATACACAGTCTCTCCAAAGTTGGAGCTGATTAATCTCCAGTTCTAACTAGAATGTTCCCCCAAACATATATGATGACATGTGCTTTCTCTCAGTGAGAAGGACACACAATAGTACAGGCAATATTCATCTTTTAGTGTTTCAGTAAAAGGAAATATAAAACAATATAAAACATAAATAATAAATAATAAATAAAAAATCTTTTTTAAACATAAATTAAATGACAGAAAAATCCATATTTCAAATCTGTAAGCCGGGCTAAGTGAGCAAACACTTACTGCACTGTCATATTAGGGCTGAGTGATACCTCCACAATCCAAACACACGACACCTTGTGTTTGTCGACACATCACACATCTCTAGGACCGACCCTCAGTCACTCCTCAGAGACCAAATACACACTTTAGAAAACAAGAAACAATCAGTGGTTCTCTTAAGCAAAACTATTCTTCAGTAAATTTTTACTCTTGGTCTTCTTTTTTCACTACTGGACTTGGGTCATGCACACTCTTAGAAGAAAATGTTCTATATAGAAACTTAAAAGGTTCTATCAGTGCTGCGTATTTGGAACCCCTACAAGGTTCTATATAGAACCCTTTATAATTGCCAAAAGGGTTATTTTCTTGTCAATATAAAACCTTTTTAACATAAAAGGTTCTTTAGAATTGAGTATACTCCACATAACCTTTTATGCCAAAAAGGTTCTATAATGACAAGAAATAACCCTTTTGGCACTTAAAAAATGGTTTTATATAGAACCTTGTAGGGGTTCTAAATACTTAGCGCCGATATAAGCTTTTAACGGGATAGTTCACTTTAAACCTGTATGAATTTCTTTCTTCAGCTGAACATAAGGGAAGATATTTTGAAGAATGTCAGTAACCAAACAGTTAACTGGAGCCATTGACTTCCATAGTATTTGTTTTCCTACTATGGAAGTCAATGGCTCCAGTTAACTGTTTGGATACTGACATTCTTCAAAATATCTTCCCTTGTGTTCAGCTGAAGAAAGAAATTCATACAGGTTTATAACAACTTGAGGGTGAGTAAAGGATGACAGAATTTTCATTTTAAAGTAAACTATCCCTTTAAGGTTCTATATAGCACCTTTTCTTCTAAGAGTGTACCGTTAACCCCTAACAGCCTAAAGTGGTTTAGGCTGCAGGGTTGCCGAATGACTAAAGAAACGTTATCAGCAAGATATATAATACTATATATTTACTAATATTATTGACACTTCACATTTATCTGACAATTACATGTGTCTGTGAGATATGGGTTAAGTTTAGGGTAGGGGTTGGATTAGGGTCTCAAACATTATAATCTTTTGAATGCACTTAGTAAAAAATAGTAAAATTTCCACAGCAAGACAATATCTCATGGACACTTGCAAGATTAAATGTGACTTGAGGGGGAAAACAAAAAAGGATCTGGTTCTCTTGGCATGAGTTTTGTTAAACAAATGAGAAAAACAATAATATGGGTGATCTTTCTCGATACTCTTGGTGGCTGCCAAGTTTCAGCTACAGAAGCATGCAACATCTGGTTGGTAAAGCTTGCTCGCTCTCTTTGGCTATTGCAAGTGTCACGTCAGAGGTAGCCCGATTAAGAGCCCGATTTGAGATTGTGCAGGCTCCGACGTGATTGGAAGCAGCACAATTATCATAATGACACAACACAATTGTTGGATTGTTTGGACAAAAAGCAATTTGAAACAAGCCTTGAATTGGGCAACACATTACAGATCGCTTTGGTGGTTGTAAATCGTGCTTAAAATCTCCAAGTGTATGTCCAGCCTTCATTGTCTCCTTTTGTATAGATGGTAATTAAATAGAAAGATTAACTCCTGTGTATTTGTAATGAAGGGGGAACTCAAAAAAAAAAGGAGAGATGAATCCATACACAGTGAATTTTATTATTATAAGAGAATAAACAAAAACAAATCAAACATGGAGAACAACGATTGCATCCAAAAAGGACAAGACACGAAGGAGTACAAAACAAAAATTGGGGTTTAAATACACATGGGGTAAAAGGCAAACAAGACACATCTAATAATAGACCTTATGCTACCTTCACGTGCTATAGGAAATATTTGTAAATAAAAGCTTTAAACATTGGACATGAACTCAAGGCAAAAATTTAAATGCGATGAGATCTAAATTACGACTTCAGAAGTGGGAAGTTGGACATTTCTAATACCAAGCCAGAGTAACCGACAAGGAAAACTACAAAGTCCTATTAAACATGGCACAGAACAGGGAATAACATAATCCACAGAAGACCAGGAGAACACAGACCAGTTGCAGTTGTTCCCAAACTGGGCTACGTGAGGTGACAAACGGTGGGGTGACCATTTTTTGATTATCGGAAACCAGGACACTCGGCCCAGATACTCAAAGTTTACTCAAAGATTCCTTATTAATTTCAATACATTTAAAGTATGTCCCCTCTAAATTGATAGAACATCTTTAGATTAGGGTCAGGACAGGACTTGAAAACAGGACATGTCCTGGGAAAACAGGACTTTTGGTCACCCTAACAGTTTTGTACATTAACAAAATGCTGTGTTTTGCAGTTTATCTGTTTGGTTGATTGGTTGGTTTTGCTGTGTTAATTCTGCCCCACCTTAAAATAACATTAAAACCAAGCAGGTATTTCCACAAAGAGCATGCACATAGGTTGCATGCAGAGTATGCTGTCTTAGCAAATCGCGCTACATTACTGCTGTTCCCAACAATGTATGTCACAAATGTCACAAATTTGTCCTCTGTGGCTCCATCCGATCACCACCAGTTCTGCGTTCCACTCCACTTATAGACAGCACTTGCGAACTTCCCTAAGCACTTCCCCTCGAGGGAAACCCCGCCGCCATTTTGATTGCATTCCACTTTGTGAAGTGGACAAGGGAAGTTTATATGGACAGACCCTTCTCCCTCGATTTTGTCTGAGGTGTACACATCAGGCAGCTTTATACCACAATGCAACACGATTGTGAAGTCACCGCATATCAAGTTTTATTCACCCCACCACAAACAACTCCATGATATTTTAATATTGTTTAAAAACATTTAAAACTTATATATATATACGTGTGTGTATATATATATATATATATATATATATATATATATATGTGTGTGTGTGTGTGTGTATGTATGTATGTATAAACCTGTATACATATAGAGTGCTGCATTAAACAATTTCGTAAAGGAAAATAAATAAATAGATAAATAGTGGATCCCAAGTGATCAAGGGCTTAGAGCTTTCCAGTTCAGTCCATTGCAAAGGTAGGATGCACTCTTGCAATGTAAGCAATGAAGCACACCTGAGTGAACGAGACGGAGGGAAGTTATCGAGTGAAGGGCATACTAAAAACTAACTGGAACGCAGCACAGAGCTCCCTCACCCGAGTACTAACTTTAGCACTGGCTTTAATTCTCATAAACCCAATACCTGGTCCTGATTATTCTCACACCTGATTCCCATCTCCTGCACTATAAAACACACACTCACCCTGCGTCCCAATTCGCATACTATCCATCCTAAATAGTATTCGAAAATAGAATTAGTATGTCCCAAATCGTAGTATGTTGAAAAGAGTATTCCAAAGATTCCCGGATGGTTTACTATTTCCGGTCCGAATTCACAGTATGGATCGATGGGCACTCTAACGGCTGATATTGCCCACAACCCATTGCGAGTTGGACGAGGATTCGATTAGAACTACAAACGCGGATAAAAAGCGTTAAAAAACTACAAACATGACGGATGTGCGAGTTCGACGGTTAAGTAGAGAAGTTTAGATAAAGGGGTTTGAGTGACCAACTATCAATATTTAACCTGACAAAAATATATTTATTCAGTGTTGTCACATTATATTTCACCCGCAGCAGCATTGAGAACTTTTGAAATGACACGTTTGGCCATTAACTTTTAAATGCATCATTATATTTAAACTGTAAATACATGAGGAGAGTCTCTGCATTAAAGACCCACAAATGGCAGATCAACGAGCGGCTACATTTCTCTCCGATACGGTAGGAGATTAAACTGAATGTGAAGGATTTGAACTGTGACGAATCTGACGATGATTGACAGGGCAGATAAACGGTGACGGGATGCACGTAACTAAGCGACAGAGTCCGTTAAAGATGGCGAAGTAGTATGTCCCGAAGCTTGCATACTTTTCTGCTACACACTCAAAAGTATATACTTTTTCTTCACAAAAAGAGTACATACTTTTAGGACGTAGTATAAGTAGGCGAATTGGGACGCAGCATCACATTCTCACCCATTGTGAAGTCTTGATTTACCCCAGCTGACATTTCTAAGCAGGTTTCCTTGTTATTCTTGTTTTTGACCTTGGACTGTTTATTTCCATTTTTATTTTTTTGTTGCTTGCCCTGTTGAGTTTCTGCCTGGATATCTGGATTTACCCTGCCTTGTCTGCTGCCTGCCCTGACCTTTGCCTGTCCCTGTTTACGATTCTGCTCTGTCTTGGGTATTGTTATTGCTGGTGATTGACCTCTGCCTTTTTGACTACAATTGTTTAATAAAGCTACACATTACAGTAGCTGTAGATGTATTACTTACAAGCATGAAGAACATATAACCTGGCATAGACTGTGCATAAAGATCGATACAACTCTTTGATTAAAAAACACATAAGTCTTGTGAGTTGTTTTTAATTTTATACATTATACAAGCAAGAATGCAAATCCATATCTACATGATTGCAAACGTGACTTTTATACAACATTCAACAAACAATAGGGTAATACGGTATTAAGTGATGTTCATTTTAAACACAGTATGGTCACTATTTTCTCTATTTTGCAACTAAACAAGTTCCTACGAAAGCCACAACAGAATTGCAACACAACAGTTTCATTAACAAATCCTCAGCTTTGAACGAATCATTCGTGAAAGTCACTGATTCGATGATTAATTCACAAATAAAACTACTTGCTGCTTTACTGAATTATTGACTCATGCATTAAGACAGACTTACCGCCACCTCCTGGCGGTTTTAGTTTAAAAGGGTCATTTAAAAGACCATTTCGTTCAGTTAGAGAACAGATGCCATGAACTGAGCACAGACCAGCGGCAGGAATCAGATTTAATTAATCGCGAGTGAGAAGCTGACAATATACGGCGGAAGATTCAGTTTCAATGCTATATGTAAAAGCGCCCATTTAAACGAGCTTGCCATTGTACTGTTCTGTTCTGTTTTTCATTAAAAACAGTATTGATATTAAACACACCATTCAATCAATTTACTCCCAAATTGATACTCATTCTAAAGTGAAAGTATAATTCGTGCGGCTGCACGGGAATTCATCACGGTGCGCATTATGAATGCAGACTCCATTCTTTGTGAAAGATAAAGATAGAAATGCTCACAGGAAAGAAAAAAAAAACCTTGCAAAAAGGATTCGCACAGGACTTCTATTATCACAGGACCTCGGTGTTCAGTGAAATATGGTAGGTAATTTGCGGGGGGAATTTTTACTTTACAAATTACAGATTCGCACGGGATTAAGATCACAGACATTCTCTGCAATTATTACAAATCACCAGAGGTCCCTAGATAATACTAGCCCTGTGTGAATAGGGCTTTTGATATATAAAAGTTAATTGTGATATAAAAATATCCTGTAAGTTTCAGAGTTGAAAACTTTCTTGTTAGTCAAAGAAAAGCTTTTATTGACACCAGGCCCAGAAAAGGCTCAATCTCAGAATGTGCCAAACTGTGACGTCATCGTGTGGTGAAATAGAACAGAAAAACGCCTGTTTCACACCGCAAGCGTGAGCAGCACTTCAGCGTAACTACACCGTGACTGCAGCTGCAGACGCGCGAGACCATTCACACTGGAAGCGTTGTACCTGTCTGAGTACCTGTCTGAGTATTAAATACTAAACTAAAATAAATTATTATATTTTCTGGCTAGTTTACTTTACTTTTTATAATACTTTCACCCAAACTGAATGATTAAAACAAGTTTAAATGGGTAAATCTTCTGCAAATGATTTTTATTCTTCGTTTTCTTTAATTACATACTCCAGTTATTGTTAAAACACACCACATGTGCTTCTTGTGTGCATTTTGAGCGCTTTTAATATTATATTAATTTTGTCCATCAAAAGTGTGCTTTCGCTTTACACCGTGACTGCAGCTGCAGACCGAGAGCCTTTACCTGTCTGAGTATTAAATACTAAACTAAACGAAAGTTTGTTATATTTTCTGGCTAGTTTACTTTATTTTTTATAATCATAACCATACTTTCACCCAAACTGAATAATCAAAACAAGTTTAAATTGCTAAAATCTTCCACAGATATTTTTTATTCGATCGTTTTCTTTTCTGATATACTCCAGTTATTGTTCAAATACACTACAAGTGCTTCCTATGTGCATTTTAGGCACTTTTTGTGTGAAATCACATTTATTTTGTCCTTTAAAAGTGTGCTTTCACTTTAATTGAGATTCAGGAGCGTCAGCAGCGCAGCAAAAATAGGCTCGCCGCCGAAACCCCCGCTTCACTGCTGCTCACGCGACGGTCCTGCTTGAAGCTCACGCACTGCTCCTGCTCCCGGTGTGAATGCACTCATTGATTAACATGGGTGCTGAAAAAAATAAGCGCTGCTCACGCGTCGCTCACGCTTGCGGTGTGAAACGACCATAAGAAGAGCCTGATTCTGTAGCCCCGCCTACTGATTTGTGCATGTCACGTTATAGATAAATACCACAGGCCTATGTGGAGCTAAACCGGATTGAACTTCAAAGCATGACAGTTTTTCAATGTTTTTTTTTATCCCCAAATCCTTCTCAGTCGCCTTGGTACATTTCTCGAATCAAACTCACAATTTGCAAAACAGTAAGTGCATTTCTTAAAACAATTTGTACAAATAGCAAAACACCATGGATAACCTGCAAAAGCCACTCTCTTCCTCAAAATCCTTAGTTCATCTCTCAAAAGTAAATATCTGTGTCAATAAAATCATGTCAATAAACAAGTCCTTGTGTCATTGTGTACGGATAAGACAGTCAGATTGTTTTGTCATGTTGTCAATATAACAGTTTACTCTGGAGGGATGTTCTGATGGAAACCATGACTAAAGTTTTGATGACAATTATTGTCAATTGTAAGTTACATCTTAGTGTATGTGTGAGTGTAATTGAAAGAGAAAGGAAAAGATTCAAATGTACACTCTTACTCTTTGTAATGTATTTTATTGACAGAAAATGTCATTGAGATACAAAAATACAGTTTTTCTCAATCGATTTGACACATTTCTCCAAATGAATGTAGTTGCTCTCAAAACTATTAACACAGCAAACTAAACACATTTATATGTTGGCAAAACAGTTCAGTATTCACTGCATAATGAAGCATTGCAGTTTATTCTATTAATGCATTTATCAAAAATAAATACTACCATTAAAACTAAAAGTGTGTTCTCTGTTGATTTAATAAAAAATTCAGCTGTAGATACTCTAATACAGTTAAATGCAGTCCATCTAATAGATGAATGAAAATACAAATTTCTCATGTTCTTTAATTGTGTTATTTAAAGTTCTTTAATGCGTTTAATTGATTAACACGGAATATGCTCCCAATAAATGACCAAATAAATAATTAAATAAATAAATAAATAAATAATCTATTGAAATCATTGAATCATTGAACTTTAGATCTTACCTCTCAGTTAAATCTGGTCAAAGAGTTTCATCAGCATCATAGCGTTTTATAAATGCATGAGTCGTGCATTGTGGGAATGCTGGATCCATCCTTGCGCCTCAGCTTCTCCACAGGCCTCTTCAATTGCTTGAAGAAGACTTATTTGGTTGTAAGGGTGGCGATATTTTCATCTCCAAGAGGAGAATATGCTGGAAGGAACATCACCATGACATCTGGGTGATGCTTGAGCCACTCTTGCACCAGTGCTGAAAGGTGAAATTGGATATTGTCCCATACAACTACACAATTTCGCTCAATTTGTTCCTGATCACTCTGCATAAAATGGATTTCATTGAGGGGGTTTAAAAAATGTAGGAGCCTTTCTGTGTTGTGCCACCCCAAAAAAAGTGTGTGCCACAGCACCAGTGGATTGCAGCACACATTGACTGTGGCATGATGTTTATACTGGGCTGAACTTTCTGTCCAGTTTCTCTCAAGTCAAGACCATCATTTATGACATGGTCAGTTAGGGTGGCTCTGATTTC